>NW_006298864.1:112431-118367 GCF_000327345.1 Myotis davidii | reverse complement strand
TATAAAACGTATAAAATGCAATTATAAAAATGATTCCTATAACATTCATGAAATGCCAAAATTAAACTGATGGAAAACAGGTCAAGTGTTTGCTAGAGGTAGGTTTAGATAGAGGATATGAGCCTAAAAAACATTAGCACGGGGGAGTCTGCAGATTAAGCAATTTTCCATCATGGTTGTGGTTATGTGGCTCTATTTAAGGTAATAAAGCTTAGAATTACAAACTTAAAAAAAAAACATGTAAAGTCTAATAGAATCCAAATAAGGTTAAGAGTTTCATTAACAGTATACTGCCAATGTCATTTTTCTGGATTCAATAAAAAATGGTTTTATCAGATGTTTTTACTGGGAGTAGCTGGGTAAAGAATACTAGGAAAGTCTATAGACTGTTTTGCAATTTCTTGTAAGTTAAAATAATTTCATATTAAACATTTTATAAAAATAACTTTGAAGGTGGTTTTATAAAATATTTGGCCATACTTATAAAATTGACTGGGTAAGTAAAAATATGTTATATTTATAAATTTAAAATGTTTTCTTTTAAACTATTTCTGTATGGTAAATTTACAATTAAATTTCAAGCCAAAGAAAGGTGAGAGCTAATCGTATGAGGTCATAGAACACTCCTTTGTTACATTTAACAGTAAAAATAAATTAGGAGTGAGGAAAGCACACTAGTTTTTATCAGGTGAATTATCTAATGTAAAATGAAATAAAGTTAGACTTGTAACAGAACACTCAGCCCAGCTGATGTTGCTCAGTGGTTGAGTGCTGAACTATGAACCAGGTCATGGTTCGATTCCCATTGTTGTGCCGTCTCGATTCCAGGTAGGGGGCGTGCAGGAGGCAGCTGATCAATGATTCTCTCTCATTATTGATGTTTCTCTCTCTCTCCCCCCGTCCCTTCCTCTCTGAAATCAATGAAAAATATATTTAAAAGAAACGGAGTATGCTGAAGTTTGAGGACCATTGGTACAGATTCAAAATAAACACCACCACCACGACCAGTGGTGTAGCACAGTTTGGTCTTTAAAAAACAAAAACAAAAACCCACTCAAACATTATCCCTTTTCATAGAACTTCTTTCCTTTGTAAGTCCTCTGATATTTGACTAAAAGTGCTCTAAATTTAGCATGTTCATAAAGCCTTAACTTCTATATGATTTTCAAACAATGGGTTAGAATGCATCAGTGAAATTGTCAAATATAATGCAGTTCTCTTAAAGTTTGTGTCCAGTGTGAACTGTGACTCTCACTGAGGTCTTTTTTCTGGGGAGAGACTTTCCCATGGTTACCACATTTCTTTGTTTTTTATTGTTTGTTTTTATACTTCTACAAACAATGAACACACCGATGATCTATGACAATCCCTGATAATAAAGTCTATCTTCCCACTGAAAGCTTTCCTTGTCTCTCTATATACACAGAATTTGTCTCAATATGCACTTTTCATACGTATATTGAAGCCAGAAAGTTTTGTGGAGGCATATAATGAAGCTGGAAAGGCATCTTCACATTGGACGTATCAGAGTTTTTCCAACATGTTTTCACTGACAGAAAATGTGAGGTAAGGATCACTCAAGGCACTGCCACAGTCACTGTCCTCACCAAGTTAATCTCCCGGGGAAATTCCTTAATCTCCTCAGGGCACACGTTTGACAACAGGCATTACATGTTTGCATTCTCATCTGCTAGAAACACTGATGTTTAATGAGGTCCTGGTTGTCCCAGAAGGCATTCCACAGAAATTGCATTAATAGGTGTGTTGTTCTGCATGACTTCACTCACAGGTAATGACCGTGACTCTCCATTAAAAGAATTTTCAGCTTGAGTGAATCTACCCATTTCTCGGGTGTGCGTTTTCTGATGTTTAACAAGGTGTGACAATTGGGAGAAGGCTTTCTCACAAATGCTGCACTCATAGGGCCTCTCTCCTGTGTGAGTTCTTTGGTGGACGTTGAGGACTGACTTTGTGGCGAAGGCTTTCCCACATGCCTTGCACTCATAAGGCTTCTCTCCTGTGTGACTTCTCTGATGGGTAATGAGACCGTATTTGTGAGAGTATTGTTTTCCACACTCACTACATACAAAGGGCGTCTTTCCCGTATGACATCGCTCATGTTGTCTGAGGCTTATCTTCTGGCTGAAGGCCTTCCCACACTCCTTGCATTCGTAGGGTTTTTCTCCTGTGTGAGTTCGCTGATGTATAATGAGGGTGCACTTAGTGGTGAAGCCTTTTCCACATTCCTCACATATGTACAATTTCTCTCCTGTATGAGTTCGCTGGTGTATAGTGAGCTTGCGCTTCACAGTGAAGCCTTTTCCACACTCACTGCATATATAAGATTTTTCCCCTGTATGAGATCTTTGGTGGACAATGAGATTACTCTTCACAGTGAAGTCTCTTCCACATTCATCACATACATAGGGTTTCTCTCCAGTGTGTGTGCGCTGATGTACAACAAGATAGTGCTGCATGGTGAAGCCTTTCCCGCACTCACTGCATACATAGGGTTTCTCCCCTGTGTGAGTTCGCTGATGCACAATTAGATTGCTCTTCACAGTGAAGCCTTTCCCACATTCGTTGCAAACATAAGGCTTCTCTCCACTATGTGTTCGCTGATGTGCCATCAGGTAGCGCTTCACGGTGAACCCTTTCCCGCAGTCGCTGCATATATAGGATTTCTCTCCTGAATGGGTTTGCTGATGTCTGGTGACACCAGTGTTCACAGGAGAGCCCTTTCTGTATTCGTTGGTTATAGAGAATTTGTCTTGTGTTTGAGTTTTCTGATGTTGAGTGAGAATGACATTTCTGGAGGATTTCCATGAATCACACCCATGGCTTTTCTCCCCTGTTTCAGTGCCCCCATGGTTAATGAGCTGAGGTGTCCTGATGCAGGCTTTCTCACCTTGGATGCATGCTTGGGATTTCTCTACTTTATGAGTCTTCTGATACTTAGAGACTTGTAATTCAGTGCTGATGTGTTTTTCACTTTTAGGGATTTCTGTTCCAGTGTACAACTGTTCATGATTATCATATAGAAAGGATTTCTCATCTCCATTAAACTCAACGGGGTTCTTTACTTCATATCTTTGCTTCTGGTTAATTAAACTTGATTTCAAAGCGTTCCTACATAATTCCAACATATGATTACGTATTATGGCTATATTGGTTCTGCTCAGATGAAAAGTATTTCTAAGTGCATTCCTTTCATGGCATTGTTGGATGCTCTTCAGAACTATTTGGTTGTGAGAGTGCTCTTGCAGACAACTGTCAACTTTCCTGATTCCTAGTAGAGAGAGAATAACAAATTTCTTAGAATAAAAGTGCTTAGCCCTGGGCCAGTGCTTCTCAGGGGTTAGATTCAGCCTGTGCACCGAAGGGTTGCAGGTTCGATTCCCAGTCAAGGGCTGGTGCTCACAGCCACAAGATGGCCAGCAGGGGAGGGCATTTGGGGGTGATCCCTCAGGGGAGGGCAGTTAGGGGCAATCGGGCTGGTAGGGGAGTGGTTAGGGGGTGATCAGGCTGGCAGGCAGGCAGTTCCCTTCCTCCACTCTCTATACATCATGGAAAAAATATCCTTAGGTGAGCATTAACAAAAACAAACAAACAAAAGAATAAAAGTGCTTAAAAGATGATGTGGTGGGGACTGGCTCTTCATTGTCGACCATCCTGTCCCATAAAGATGTTAAGGTGAAGAAGTATCAGATCCAAGAAGAAAAAAGGAGTATGTTTAAAGCAAAACAACCACAAAGAGAAAGAGTTCCTATCTCGGGAGATCCCAATGTGGAGGAGCTATTTAGCTATCCTCAGACACCCTCAGAGCTGTGAGCCCTTCTCTTTGTTTTTCTTTTTAAAAAATATATATTTTTATTGTTTTCAGAGAGGAATGGGGAGGGAGAGAGATAGAAACATCAATGATGAGAGAAAATCATTGATTGGCTGCCTCCTACACGCCCCACACTGAGGATCAAGCCCGCAACCTGGGCATATGCCCTGACCGGGAATCGAACGTGACCTCCTTGTTCAAAGGTCGACAAGCAACCACTGAGCCTTGCTGGCTGGGCAAGCCCTTTTCCTACAGTGGTTCTCAACCTTCCTAATGCTGTGACCCTTTAATACAGTTCCTCATATTGTGGTGACCCCAACCATAAAATTAATTTCGTTGCTACTTCATCACTGTAATTTTGCTACTGTTATGAACTGTAATGTAAATATCTGATATGCAGGATGTATTTTCATTGTTCGCGACCCACAGGTTGAGAACCGCTGGACTAGACTATGACTTCCAGGGCCACTGCCTAGCTGGTCTTCACTCACTCACCCGGACAGCTTCCAGTACAGATTTCATCCTCTCTTCGTGGTTCTTTTCCATGTTCCGACTCGGACAGAGCATCCGGTTTGGCAGTGTGATACCCTGACCAGGAGAAATGACACAAGACATAGATACAGTGACTTGGATATGGCATAGTATGTGAAGATGGGAAATATTACAATTTCTCACAAGCGAAGTAAAAGTTCTCTTTCAGGATAGAGGAGATTATACCCCTTTGTTTGGGGCCAGAGGGAAGATTGGAAATCTGCTGACTCTTCACAGGACCACGGTGACTACAAAGCTTTCATCAAGTACTAGAGCAGTGGTTCTCAACCTTCCTAACGCTGCGACCCTTTAATACAGTTTCTCATGTTGTGGTGACCCCCAAACATAAAATTATTTTTGTTGCTACTTCATCACTGTAATTTTGCTACTGTTATGAATCGTCATGTAAATATCTGATATGCAGGATGTCTTTTCATTGTGATAAGTTGAACATAATTAAAGTATAGTGATTAATCACAAAAACAATATGTAATTATATATGTGTTTTCCGATGGTCTTAGGTGGTCCCTGTGACAGGGTCGTTCGACCCCCAAAGGGGTCACGACCCACAGGTTGAGAACCGCTGTGCTAGAGTAAAGGCCAGTGACAGGGCACCTCTACGTGACGCAGGGAGCTGTACTTACCCAGTGAAACCAGATTGTTATAGTTCTCCAACATCACGTCCCAATACAGTTCTTTCTGAGCAGGGTCCAGCAGCTGCCACTCCTCCCAACTGAACTCCACAGCCACATCCTCCAGTGTCAGCAATTCCTGTAATAACACGGTCCTGTTTACTGTGGTATCCACTCCCTTTACTAACATGGAAAATGCATGAGGACAGATGTTCTAGTTTCTACCACATAGCCTGCATCTATATACTTTTCTCAACTATATTTTAGCAAAAACAAAACCCTATCTTTCTCTTTATATATGTAGTTTAGCACGTATTTCCAAAAGAGTATAGCATCAACAAATGTTATGTATGCCTACTTATAGTTTCTAAAAGAGAAGAGTAATGTAGAAGCAGTATTCAAACATCTAAAAGCTGTTTAATTTCAGTACTGATTAAACGTTCAACAAGCAGTGATTGAGTATCAGCCCACAAACCAGGGGGGGCATGCAGAAGGCAGCCAATCAATGATTCTCTCTCATCATTGATGTTTCTATCTCTCCCCCTTCCTCTCTGAAAAAAAATAAAAATATATTTTTAAAAAATAAATAAAAAACAGAAATTATACATGGTATGTCTAAAGCCAAATAGACCATTAAAGTTGATTAGGATGATTTTAGGGGGAAAAACTTATAATAAAAAAACATACACACACATATATATACACTAATGGACAGATGAATAGTATATTCAGTACACTGTAGTGACCCAGAATATATAACTGAAGAAATAACAGAAAATGCAGCAGAAGGAGAAGAGAAAACATAAGGAAGAGGTTATTAAATATGAGCATAGCCTAGCTGATGGGTGTCGACCAATGAACTAGGAGGTCATGGTTCAATTCCCAGTCAGGGCACATGCCTGGGTTGCAGGCTGGATCCCCAGTAGGCGGTGTGCAGGAGGTAG
>NW_006298864.1:109439-112190 GCF_000327345.1 Myotis davidii | reverse complement strand
AAAAGCTGTTTGAATGTACAAATAACACTGGGAGGAAGAAAATATTCCTACATTACAATAAAACTCCACATCCAGAATTTACAAGACAAGTGTTTTTAATAAGTATTAAAAAATAACAGAGCCCTAGCCTGTTTGGCTCAGTGGATAGAGCATCGGCCTGCAGACTGAAGGGTCCCAGGTTCGATTCTGGTCAAGGGCACATGCCTGGGTTGCAGGCTCAATCCCCAGTGGGGGGCATGCAGAAGGCAGCCAATCAATGATTCTCTCTCATCATTGATGTTTCTATCTCTCCCCCTTCCTCTCTGAAAAAAATAAAAATATATTTTTAAAAAATAAATAAAAAACAGAAATTATACATGGTATGTCTAAAGCCAAATAGACCATTAAAGTTGATTAGGATGATTTTAGGGGGAAAAACTTATAATAAAAAAACATACACACACATATATATACACTAATGGACAGATGAATAGTATATTCAGTACACTGTAGTGACCCAGAATATATAACTGAAGAAATAACAGAAAATGCAGCAGAAGGAGAAGAGAAAACATAAGGAAGAGGTTATTAAATATGAGCATAGCCTAGCTGATGGGTGTCGACCAATGAACTAGGAGGTCATGGTTCAATTCCCAGTCAGGGCACATGCCTGGGTTGCAGGCTGGATCCCCAGTAGGCGGTGT
Organism: Myotis davidii; assembly: GCF_000327345.1. Classification (NCBI taxonomy): domain Eukaryota; kingdom Metazoa; phylum Chordata; class Mammalia; order Chiroptera; family Vespertilionidae; genus Myotis; species Myotis davidii. The sequence continues at coordinate 111,507 of NW_006298864.1, read as the reverse complement.
GCAGGAGGCAGCTGGTCAATGATCCTCTCTCATCATTGATGTTTCTATCACTCTCCCCCTCTCCCTTCCTCTCTCTGAAACCAATTTAAAAAAAGAGTATAGCATCAACAAATGTAATGTATGCCTACTTATAGTTTCTAAAAGAGAAGAGTAACATAGAAGCAGTATTCAAACATCTAAAAGCTGAAAATTTTCAGTACTGGTTAAACACTGCTAACCTCAGATTCAACTATCCTAACAAATTCCAGACAAAATGTCTATACCTAGACACATAAGACTGAAACTATACTACAAAAAAGGCAAAGAAAAACTTAAAAAGTATTGAGAGACAAAAGACAGCTTACGTAAAATAGAAACAATAGAAATCAGAAAGAATGGGGTATTATCTTCAAAGTTCTGACTTGTGTATCCAAAAGGCCAGGCACGAAGGCCATTTGGTATTGAACAGTGACTCTTTCATGGAGCATTAGCTCCTCCCAGCCACCATGTGACAGCGCTTTAGAGTATTGCCAATCAGGAGGCTCGCCTACACTGCGGCATCCAGAGCTGTTATTGAGGCTTCATGATAAATGCACGGTTACTGAATTACTGACCTCGTGGCTGGACTCAGTCTCCAGGTCCTTCCCCTTCCTAGAAGTCACACTGATGTCAAATGGCTCAAAGCTACTACCCTCTGATCACCTGGTTGGTTTCTGGCATTGAAACAACCTCTGTCTTGAGTCACCGCATTAACACAAGCGATAAAGTGTGGTCCCAGTGGCCCAGAATGAAGAACTCATATCACACTGGTAATTTAAAGGATTTAGAGCAACTTCCCAGGAATCAGAGACAATGTCAGGCAGATTCCTTATGACCTTCTAGATACTCATACCCCTGTGCAGTCCCCTTCCCTTGAGCATGGGCTGGCTAGTAAATTGTTTCTAAAACGAATTAAACTCATAAGTCAAGGCCCCACTGTACTTGGTTAGGTACCCGTCTGGGAAAAACTTACTTCTGTTTTCCTTTACATGCTAACACAGAACACTTCTGGGGCCAGATGTGTGGGTTTTCCACACCAAGAAATTCTGGCACTAACTGCCGGGAGTTAGTGCAGATGTCACAGGTTAAGGGTTCATTTCCGCACGATTGTCCACACTTCAGACACCAATCTTAAGTAGTGGGTCTCCAGGAAACCCACCTGTCCGATTGACTACAAATCTGAGGTTCCCGTAACCTTCTACTTGGGTTCAATCATTTGCTAGCACAGCTCTCAGAACTCAGAGATAGTGGAGGCAAAGTGACAGCTGATGTGACCCATGGAAGCCACCACGTCACCCATTACGTTCCAATATTAGTCATTTAGTATGACCCCAACAAACAAAATTTTCCTGATCTCACTTTGTCCTAATTTCAAATTTAGAGTCTAAGTTAATTTATCCAGAACCCAATTATCCCAATTTATCCTTTATTTAGTTGATTTTTTAAAAATATATATTTTATTGATTTTTTTACAGAGAGGATGGGGGGAGGGATAGAGAGTTAGAAACATCGAGCTGCCTTCTGCACACCTCCTACTGGGGATGTGCCCACACCAAGGTACATGCCCTTCACTGGAATCGAACCTGAGACCTTTCAGTCTGCAGGCTGATGCTCTACCCATTGAGCCAATCCAGTTAGGGCTTTTTTTTTTTTTTTAATGTCACCACACACCTGTAAGAAAACAAAGGAAAGGTAAAAGAAAGAAACAATTACCTGGGCTCCCATCATTTTCTTCTGTGCTCAGGAAATACTGAGCTCCATGGATTCCATGTATGTTGTGTCCTCTGCATCTGCCGTGAAGTTCTTAGAGGTAGACATGTAGGTATCCAGTTAAAGTTGTCCCCAGAAACGATGGTATCCAAGTCTAAGAACCTCCTTTTTCTTCCTTCATTCCTTTACTTGAGGCTTCTTACTATTGGGGAGCCAGGACCTGTGGGCTGAGGAGCAAATTGACTTTGAGTGAACATTCCTTCTGGGCCCAGATGTTGTCACTGTTACCATATACTTTGCTTAAAGAAAGGACCCCAATATTCTTTAAAAAAAAAAAATA
>NW_006298864.1:107476-109330 GCF_000327345.1 Myotis davidii | reverse complement strand
GGAAGGGGGAGGGATAGTTAGAAACATCGATGAGAGAGAAACATTGATCAGCTGCCTCGTGCACACCCCTTCTGGGGACATGCTTGCAACCAAAGTACGTGCCCTTGACCAGAATCGAACCTGGGACCCTTCAGTCCGCAGGCTGACGCTCTATCCACTCAGCCAAACCGGTTAGGGCAGGACCCCAATATTCCGGTGTCCCAGAGGCTTTCACCCTCTAGGACAATGTCCATAGTTAGACATTTGTCAGTTTGGCAGTTTCTTTCAAAACTAAACATACTCTTATAAGATCCAAAAAGCACATGCCTTGGTATTTACCAAAATGATATGAAAACTTATGTCTACTCAGAAATCTGATTATAGATGGTTACAGAATCTTCAGACAATTAAATATTACTCAGCAATCAAAGGAAATTAGCTATCAAGCAATAAAAAAAACACAAGCAGAGCTGGTTCCTTGAAAACATAAACAAGATTGATGAACCTGTAGCCAGATTCATCACGAAACAGAGAGAGATTCAAATAAATAAAATCAGAAATGAAAGACAAGTAACAACTGACATCACAGAGATACACACGGTTCTAAGAAAATATTATGAACAACTATATTGCAACAAACTGGACAACTGGGTGAATTGGATAAATTCCTAGAAATATACAATCTTCCAAAACTGAATCAGGAAGAATCAGAAAATCTGAATAGACCAATTACAACTAATGAAATCAAAGCAGTAATTAAAAAATACCTCCCACTGCTGGTGGGAATGCAGACTGGTGCAGCCACTGTGGAAAGCAGTATGGCGTTTCCTCAAAAATTTAAAAATGGAACTCCCATTTGACCTCGTTACGGCTTGCAGAAGGCAGCTGATCAATGATTCTCTCTCATCATTGGTGTTTCTATCGCTCTCTCCCTCTCCTTTCCTCTATGAAAGCAATAAAAATACTTGTATAAAAAGCCAACCAATGGACCCAAGACACTGGGGGAGTGGGGTGAAGGCATTGCTGGGGGTCAGGGAGGCCGGGGGAAGGTCAATGGGGAGAAAAGGGAGACATATATATTACTATCTGTAATACTTTAAACAAGAAAATAAAATTAAAAAAAAAAACCTCCCAGAAATCAAAGTCCTGGACCAGATGGTTTCACAGGTGAATTTAACCAAATATTTAAAGAAGAATAACACCTATCCTTCTCAAACTATTAAAAAGAGGAGAGAACACTTCCAAGCTCATTTTATTAGGCCAGCATTATCCTAATAACAAAACCAGAAAAACACACTACAAAGTAAGAAAATTATAGGCCAATATCCCCTGTGAACATAGATGCTAAAACATCAACAAAATATTAGCAAACTGGATCCAGCAATATATTAAAGAGATCATACACCATGATCAAATGGGATTTATTCTAGGAATGCAATGTTGGTACAATATTAGCAAATCAATAAAAGTGATAAATTACATAACCATAATGAAGGAAAAAAATCACATGATCATATCAATAGATATAGAAAAAGCATTTTATAAAATCCAGTATCCATTTATGATAATAGCCCCAATTTTATGCCTTTAAAAATTATGAATATAAAAACTGTGGTACATCTACACAATGGAATACTATGCTTCTGTAAAAAGGAAGGAATTCTTACCATTTGCAACAGCATGGATGGAACTGGAGAGCAATATGCTAAGTGAAATAAGCTAGTCAATGAAAGAAAAATACCACATGATCGCACTCATTTATGGATAATAAAGAACATTATAACCTAATGAACAAAAAGATAGATACAGAGGCAAAGAAGCATCGAACAGATTGTCAAATTACAGTGGGGAGCCTGGGGAATGTTGAGGGGAGGG
>NW_006298864.1:104178-107352 GCF_000327345.1 Myotis davidii | reverse complement strand
GGACATATATATTACTATCTGTAATACTTTAAACAAGAAAATAAAATTAAAAAAAAAAACCTCCCAGAAATCAAAGTCCTGGACCAGATGGTTTCACAGGTGAATTTAACCAAATATTTAAAGAAGAATAACACCTATCCTTCTCAAACTATTAAAAAGAGGAGAGAACACTTCCAAGCTCATTTTATTAGGCCAGCATTATCCTAATAACAAAACCAGAAAAACACACTACAAAGTAAGAAAATTATAGGCCAATATCCCCTGTGAACATAGATGCTAAAACATCAACAAAATATTAGCAAACTGGATCCAGCAATATATTAAAGAGATCATACACCATGATCAAATGGGATTTATTCTAGGAATGCAATGTTGGTACAATATTAGCAAATCAATAAAAGTGATAAATTACATAACCATAATGAAGGAAAAAAATCACATGATCATATCAATAGATATAGAAAAAGCATTTTATAAAATCCAGTATCCATTTATGATAAAAACTCTCAGCAAAGTGGGAATAAAGGGATCAAAACTCAACATAATAAAGTCCATATATGACAAACCCATAGCCAACATCATACTCAATGGGCAAAATCTAAAAGTGGTTCCCTTAAGATCAGGAAGACAAGGATGTCCACTCTTATTCAATATAGTACTGGAAGTCCTAGCCACAGCAATCAGACAAGAAGAAGAAATAAGCCCTAACCGGTTTGGCTCAGTGGATAGATCTCTGCGGACTGAAGGGTCCCAGGTTCGATTCCGGTCAAGGGCATGTACCTTGGTTGCAGGCACATCCCCAGTAGGGGGTGTGCAGGAGGCAGCTGATCGATGTTTCTCTCTCATCGATGTTTCTAAGTCTCTATCCCTCTCCCCTCCTCTGTGTAAAAAATCAATAAAATATATATTTTTTAAAAAAGAAGAAATAAAAGGCATCCAAATTGGAAAGGAGGAAGTAAAACGGGCATTATTCACACATGACATGATCGTATATGTAGAAAACCCTGTACACGCCACCAAAAAATGACCAAAACTGACTAAAACTAAAAATGACTAAAACTAAAAATGAATTCAGTAAGGTCGTAAGATGCAAAATTAATATTCAGAAATCAGTGGCATTTTTATAGGACAAGAATGAACTATCAGAGAAATTAAGAAAACAATCCCACATACTACTGCAACAAGTGAAAATGAGGTACCTCGGAATAAATTTAACCAAGCAGGGAAACGACCTCTACTTGGAAAATTATAGGATACAGAAGACAGAAACTGAGGAAGATACAAACAAGTGGAAACATACCCATGTTCATGGATACGAAACATTAACATAATTAAAATGCCCATACTACCCAAAGCAATATATAGACTCAGCGCGATTCCTATTAATGGCATATCTCACAGATCTACAACAAAATATTCCAAAAAATCACATGGCCCCATAAAAGACCCCAATAGCCTTAGCAATCTTGAGAAAGAAGAACAAGGTCTCTCTCCAAGGCCCCCTTTTCTCTGACTTCCCAGTGAGCCAAAGCTGCCCTGCTTAGGCGCTCTCCTGTTGCTTCTTCTATCCTAAGCCCTTCCTTGGTTCGCTGTCTCCAGCTTTATAATAAAACTTTCTCAAAACAAAAATCCCTGCTCCTCCACTTCACTCCAAGGTTCCCTCTTGAACCCTTTTTGATTCCAGTCCGGACTAGGAACTCGCCCCTCAGGTATCAGTGGGACAGGACACAGGTTTTTAGGACAGACCAGCAGTGGAGGGAGTGACATTGCTTTGGGTTAACTGGGGGCGGGCATCCTTCCGGTCTGTTTCCGGGAATCCAGGTTTGAGCCGGATTATGATTCTGGGGGGCCCTGACCTCTCAACAGTTACGACCCCATCAGGCGTCTCTACGACGAGTCCTATATTAAACCACAAACATGCCCCAGAAACCAAAAGGGGCACCCCCAAACCCGGGCTTCTCTGCCACTGAGCACGGCGTCCGCTAACAGACTTTCCGCCCCCGCTTTCACCCGCCGAGTCCCACAAGCGGAGCGACCCCCGTGGACCTCAGACCCAGAGAGAGTCGGATTCCGGGGGGTGACTTCTTCGCACCCTCAGTCCCTGGCCGCCCGCGGCCCCGTCACCAACGGCCAGACCGCTTAGTGACGGAATCCGAAAAGATCCCCAACGACAACGGTCCACAAGCTCGCGTGTCACGGAGCTCCGCCAGCCGAGAATCCGAGCCTAGAGTCCGACTCACCAGATCCCGCGCCGCTCCGGACACCGCGGGCGGGGACGGAAGGCTGAGCCCGCGTCGGAGGCCGCTTCCCATTCGCGGTTCCTAAGGACGCTCGCCGGCTGCCTGGCACCAGGGAGTCCCGCGAGGACCGCCTGGCGACGGCGGACTTCCTAGTTCCAACTGTGGGCCCCGCTCTATGACGTATGTGGCCACGCCCACCCCGGCGTTTGTGACCCTAGCGGCCGTAACGGCTGTGGGAAGAAATGGCCATCATTCCTGGCCACCGCGTTGCTGTGACCTCCTCGTTGGACGGACGGTCCGCATTGCCGTGTTGTCTGTAAGGGTTTAAAGGCGGTGCGTATCCGAGGCCACGAGGCGCGCTCCGCCCGCTGGGGAACAAGGAAAGATGGCGGCGCCCTCTGCGCACCGTGTAGCTGAGACTGGACACTGGGCGCCATGGGCGCGGCCATCTTGGACGAAAGCAGGTGTCCGTACGGCAGAGTTGGCTGAGGTGTCGGATGTTCTCGGATGCTTGTAGAAGCCGAGATATCGCCGGAGAGGTAGTGGGCACAGAGTTGACAAGGGAGCGGTCATTTATTTATTTTTATTTTAAAAAAATACTTTTTAGCCGAAACCGGTTTGGCTCAGTGGATAGAGCGTCGGCGGACTGAATGAAAGGTCCCAGGCTTGATTCCAGTGAAGGGCGGGTACCTGGGTTGCGGGCCCATCCCCAGAGGGGGATGTGCAGGAGGCAGCTGATCGATATTTCTCTCTCATCGATGTTTCTAGCTCGCTATCTCTCTCCCTTCCTCTCTGTAAAAAATCAATAAAAATATATTTAAAAAAAATAAACTGTTTATATTTGAATAATTTTAGATTTATGCAATTACTGGTACATAGTACAGAGAGTTCCTGTGTACCCTTCACTCAGTTTCCCCTAATGCTTGCATCTTTT
>NW_006298864.1:102744-103474 GCF_000327345.1 Myotis davidii | reverse complement strand
TGAAGGGTCCCGGGTTCGATTCCGGTCAAGGGCATGTATCTGGGTTGCGGGGACATCCCCAGTGGGGGGTGTGCAGGAGGCAGCTGATCGATGTTTCTCTCTCATCGATGTTTCTGACTCTCTGTCTCTCTCCCTTCCTCTGTAAAAAAATCAGTAGAATATATTTAAAAAAAAAACAAAAACAGAAACAAAAAAAAAACAATATACTAAATAAAAAACCCACACCAATATACTATAGCCCTAAACAGCTTGGCTCATTGGATAGAGCGTTGGTAATCATTGATCGGCTGCCTCCTGCACGCCCCCTACTGGGGCTCAAGCATGAAACCCGGGCTTGTGTTTCTGCGGGTATCGAACCAAGGTCCCTAATGTCCGCAGGCAGACGCTCTATCCACTGAGGCAAACCGGCCAGGGCAGCAGCGACCATTGAAAGGCTTAGGTCTGCCGACAGGGCGTTTGTGTGTGGAGTGGATAAGGCATTTGTAGTTTAGAAGGAAGTCCATCAGAATTATGATACCCTCTTGGGAGGGGACACATAGCTTCCTCTAGTGCAGAAAGGGATGAAGTGACAAAAATAAATGATGATGGGGCATTTGGGAATATGAAATTATGAGATGACACAATTATCATACTTTGCACAGTTTCCAACAAAAAAGGGGCACATTTTAAAACGTTATTTTTACGCAGTGAGTGATGGGTCTATCATTAGAGCAGTGGTTCAACCTTCCTA
>NW_006298864.1:98913-102580 GCF_000327345.1 Myotis davidii | reverse complement strand
CCATGAGCCCACCTGGAAAATGTCTCATTTTCCCTGGTCAGAAAGGCTCTAAATCAGTGGTTCTCAACCTTTTAAAATATATTTAAAAAAAATACAGTTCCTCATGTTATGGTGACCTCCCCAATTTCATTGTTACAAATTGAACATAATTAAAGCATAATGATTAATCACAAAACAATATGTAATTAAATATGTTTTCCAATGGTCTTAAGCAACCCCTGTGAAAGGGTCGTTCGACCCCCAAAGGGGTCTTGACCCCACAGGTTGAGAACGGCTGAATTAAAGTCTTTGAGTAGATCCTTTACAGAAGGCAACCTGGACCCATTTAAAATTTTTCATTTTCTTTGACCCACCGATTCTAATTACAGCAGGTTATTTGGTTAAAAAAGGCATTTTCTATTAATCACAGCTGCTTTTGTAATTTAAAAATGGAAAAACTTAAAAATATAAGATAATTGAGTATCTTGGTAAATTATGAAATATCCATTTAGCATAACTGTGAATAGCAATTAAAAAACAATATACTAAGCCCTAACCGGTTTGGCTCAGTGGATGGAGTGTCAGCCTGTGAACTGAAAAAACAAGTGGGGAGCAGGCCTAAGCTGGCAGGCAGACATTCCCCCAGCAGTCCCAGACTGTGAGCGGGCATAGGCCTGATTGAGGGACCCCCTGCCCCAGTGCATGAATTTCATACACCAGGCCTCTCGTGTATAGATACTATGACCCTGTTATGACAAGTCATAAATGCTTTGTCTTTTTGAAAATTGTGATTGGTTAAATAAAACGAGAAAGTAAAAGATGAAAAAGCAATTTGAAAGGTTGCTTCCATTTAAGAATTAAAAATGCTGAGATACTAAAAATTACTGTGACTGGTACATAGAGATTAAAGGGAAAGTGGCCCTAGCCGGTTTGGCTCATTGGATAGAGCGTTGGTCCATGGACTGAAAGGTCCTGGGTTCAATTCTGGTCGGTTGCAGGCTTGGGGGCACCAAGGCGAGGCAACCAAATCAGTGTCTCTATCACATCATGTTTTCTCTCCCTCCCTTCCAGTGTATAAAAGCCAATGGAAAAATATTGTGTGAGGATTAACCAAAAAAAAAAAGAAAGAAAGAAAGAAAAAACACCACCACCAATATACAGTTGTCAGTATAAAAAAATTATTCACAGGACAAAAAATAGATCTGTAGACTGTATCTATATAATAAAACCTGAAGCTGCCGTTAAGGTGGAACAACCAGAACGACTGGTTGCTATGATTCACACTGACCACAAGGGGGCAGATGTTAAATGCAGGAGCTGCCCCCCGGTGGTGGGTGCCATGCTCATGGCTGGCAAGCACAGTGGTGGTGGTGGGAGCCTCTCCTGCCTCCACAGTAGCGCTAAGGAGCAGCAAGCTGAGCTGTAAAGAGCAAGGGGTCCTGGACTGCAAGAGGGATGTCCGACTGTCGGCTTAGGCCCAGTCCCTGTGGGGAGCAGGCCTAAGCTGGCAGGCAGACATTCCCCCAGCAGTCCCAGACTGTGAGCGGGCATAGGCCTGATTGAGGGACCCCCTGCCCCAGTGCATGAATTTCATACACCAGGCCTCTCGTGTATAGATACTATGACCCTGTTATGACAAGTCATAAATGCTTTGTCTTTTTGAAAATTGTGATTGGTTAAATAAAACATTTACTTTGGATTAGTTTAGGATTTTTGTACTCATGGGTAGAAAATATGAGTTTTCACATCACAATTTTTGTGATTCTCCATTGTAAATACATCTTTATAATAATTACGTTATTTTAGTATTGTAAAAAGATGTTGATTTTAGACATTTTTAGGACATTTGATGATGTTGGTGTTCGTAATATGGTCAAAATAAAGTCTAATTTTTCATAGAAATTATACTTTCATGCATTTGAAAAACTTGAAAGAATATATTGTTAACAATGGCTCATTCTTAGATACAATTCTGGGAGATTTACAAATCATTCAGCAGTTTTGAACAACTACGAAAACAAACTACAATAGTGATAACGAACTTATTCTTCCTTTTCAACCAAGTAAAAACTGAAAGCCACTCAGAATACACTCTCTCCCTCTGCCCTAAAACAGAAGAATGATCATTAAAGTGAAAAAGCAGCTGCCCACAGAACATCAAAATCCTGCTTCACACTCATGAGAGAATACTGCATCCTACCATAGGTTTTATACCTTCAAAGAAGTTTCTCTAATAACAAACCATAGAAACGATCGCTGTAAGTACAGCCATAACAATACCTTCCGCTTCCGCCAGGTCTACCGCCGCCGCACACTTTGAATTCATGGTGAGAGTTTCCCTAGTTCTGATTCCACTGGCAGAGAGAAAAGCTTTCCAGTCTATATAATCCTTCAGATACTATCACTCAGCAATGACATTTAACACTTAGGTGGAAATTAAATGTCCAAAGTTTTTAAAAACCGGCCACCTCATTAACATAATGCTGAACGACAGCCAATCACAATCTGCGCGGTGTAAGCCCAGGAGGCATCACTCAGTTCCGGTGAGGCGGCCCCGCCCCTGGGAGCTACCGGAAAGGGCGGGCTTTTTCTTTCTCAGACTCGAGCTGCTTCCTGTGATGGGTGAAAAGTGCCACGTTGGCCGTCCTGAGTTTCACTTTCAATAGCAGGTGGATTTGAGGCCGGTCGCCATGGCTGGGGCGGGGAGGGGAACGGCAGCTGGGACCCATCGCTGGGAGACACAATCTTTTGGTTTGTGTGTCTTGTTTGCACTATCTGATCACACTTTCTGAGTTCTTAAAGATTGTTGGTGCTTTAACATAAAAAGAAGAAAAAGTAAACATTCATTGGAGATGCATCTCCTAATGAGATGAATAAACTATGTTTCAGTTGGTTAAAAAAATAAAAATAAAATTTGTTCCTTTGCTTATGTTTTTTAATTTATATAAATTAATTTGTTTTCATAATTTCTTAATAGTATTATATTTCCTTCAGGGATTAAATTCAGTCCTATTCACCTGGGCTATCAAGCTCTGAAAGGTGAGTTGTTTAGCATCTCACCCTGAAGTGCTCAGGGCAGCAGAAGTAGCCCATTCTGGGACCCTGATTGAACAGTTTCAGGAAGGAGTTGATGTGATGTTGCCATGGCAGCATGTGTAGGTTCCCAGGACTAGAAGTGGAAAGGATTAGGCCTTGAGTGATGGAGCACTCATGTCTTATTCTTTGCTGTAGAATATCTACCCCTATTCCATCCTGATACAATGTGGGGGTGGTTATGAAAACACTAATCCAGGATTTAAGGCAGAGATGTTCAAATTTAAATATACATCAGAAGGCTCATTTTGCAAACCCGGCATAGCTCAGTGGTTGAGCATTGACTTTTAAACCAGGAGGTCATGGTTCAATTCCCAGAGTACAAGCCTGGGTTGTGGGCTTTATCTCCGGTGTGGGGTGTGCAGGAGGCAGCCAGTCAATGGTTCTCCCTCATCATAGATGTTTCTATCTCTCTCTCCCTCTCTGAAATCAATAAAAATATATGATTTAATATATATATATATATATATTAGAGGCCCAGTGCACAAAAATTTGGCAAGGGGCTTGGCCCTCACAGCCGCGATGGCTTGCCTCTACCCTCACAGCCCCAGCTTTGTTCGGAAGGTTATCTGGAAGGCTGTCTGGAAGGACGGCA
>NW_006298864.1:89517-98359 GCF_000327345.1 Myotis davidii | reverse complement strand
TCCTCCATCACTGGAGCAAGCAAGCCTCCTGCTCGCTTCAGCTGCGTGGCTGCCGGCCGCCATCTTTGTTGGAGATTAATTTGCATATTGCCCTGATTAGCCAATGAGAAGCATAGCAAAGTATCCGTTAATTACCCTTTTTGTCTTTTATTAGATAGGACACACACACACACACACAGCCCTAGCCGATTTGGCTCAGTGGATAGAGTGTCAGCCTGCAAACCAAAGGGTCCTGGGTTTGATTCTGGTCAAGGGCCTAGACCTTGGTTGAAGCTCCTCCCCAGACCTGGGCTTAGTCAGGGCTCATGCAAGAGCCAACCAATCGATGCATTTCTCTAACAGTGATGTTTCTGTCTTTCCCTCTCTCTTCCACTCTCCCTAAAAATCAATGGAGGAAATATCCTTTGGTGAGGATTAAAAGATATATATATACTAGAGGCCCAATGCATGAAATTTGTGCAAGAGTAGGCCTTCTTTCCCCCGGCTGCTGGCACCGGCTTTCCTCGGCCTGGGCCTCCCACTTTGGGGCAATCAAGGGGCGATGCTGGGCCTCAACCAATCACATTGCATCCACCTTGGCTGGCCTGGCGCCAGTGGGTGTCATAGCGTGGTCCCGGATGGATGTCCGAATGGTCGTCCCGCTGCTACACCGTTCAATTTACATATTATGCTTTTATTATATAGGATTATGATTTTCTCTCTTTGAGTTTTTAAAATTATGTTTGATGGTTGAAAGCCAAAATGATAACTTTACCTGATTTGGTTCTCAGTGTATGTAGGACATCATTTAATTAAATACTACCACATAGCTGATGGGATGGTAAGAATCAAATATGACAATGCCAGTGCTAGGAAGGACATGGAACAACTGAAGCATTCACACATTGCTGGTGGGGATGTAGTAAATTAATACAGTCACTATGGAAACGTTTGGCATTTCTTATAAAGTTAAACACTAATTTAGCATAAGACTCCTCAGTGCTTATCCCAGAAAAACAAAATTTGGTACATAAATGTTGATAACATCTTTATTCATAACAATGAAATGCTGGAAACAACCCAAACATCCATCAACAGTGAACAGATTAACAAATGGTACACCCATACTGAAAAATACTACTCAGTAACAAAAAAGGAAAACTGTTTATACACCCAACAAAGTGGATGGATCTTAAGAGCAATTTGCTGAGTGGGGGGAAAACAGCCCAGCTCAAAGATTACATACATTCCATTTTAAGAAATGATAAAATTAGAGCTATGGAGTACTGATCAGTGGTGCCCATAGGTCAGGGTTGGGGGACAGTGTGTGTATAAAGCGGTAGCAGGTGGATGTATCTTTGTGTTGGTACAACAATTCTACATCCTGATTGTGGCAGGATTTACAGATATCTATACATGTGATAAAATTTCTTAGACCTCAACACCAAAAAACAAAACAAAACAAAAAAAACCTCACACAAATGGAAGCATAACAAAACTAGTGAAATCCAAATAAGGTCTATAGTCTACTTAACAGTATTTTATTGGTTTTGATTTCATTTTACTGGTTTTGATGATATATCAGGTTCTATTACTGAAGAGGCCGAGTAAAGGTCCCTAGGAACTTTGTATGATTTGTAATTCCTTGTGAGTCTAAAATCATTCCAAAACATATTTCAGAAAGATCATATTTAAGATGTTTTCAAAACTTATAAACTTAGATAAATACATCCAATGATGTGGAATTATGAGTATATTTCTTTTACTTCTGAAGTACACAGTACATTGAAAGGGATGAATTTAGAGCCCAGGAAATGTAAGAGCTAATCATATAATGATACGAAGTGGACACAGAACACTCCTGCTTGTATATAACATTAACATTTAATCAGTGTTGAGAATTGCCTACTTTAAATTTATGGAACCATTGAGTATATGGTTCAAGGTATCCTGTCCCAGAATGGACATCAGTTATATAATAAGTTTAGACTTGGCTTAGAAAACTCAAGTAGATACCATTTTTACAAAGCTTTCTTCATGAATTCTGTGATATTTTGCTGGAGTCACTCTACATTAAGTGTGTTTCCAGCAGTTTTATTGCTGTATGAACTCATGAGAAATGATTAATTCTGCCATATTCTTTGCCATCTAAAATTATTCTCCAGCATGAATATCAGGCAACTTATTCAGGTTTATTTCTAAACAAAGGCTTTCCCATGACCATCATGTTGCTACTGTGTACAAGCTCACTGATGATCTACTGTGATCACTAATGAGATAGTCTTTATTCCCACAGCAGGCTTTCCTAGTGTTTCTATGCATGTGATTTCTATTAGCATATACTTTTCAGACATATCATTACCTGCAGTGAGTGTGGGAAATGTTATTTCATGTGAGAAATGTTTCCTCAAGACTTTCTGCATTTTTCTTCTGTATTAATTTTGACATACAGTGTAAGGTAATTTATCACCTAAGGCACGAGCACATTCTTTGCATTCATTAAATTTCACTCCTATGCAAATTCCATAATTTCCCATGAGTGAAAGGCTAGCAACAGGTTAATAAAGTACACTGACTATATTCAAGTATGCTAGGAGCACACTGCACTGAACTCACGGTTTGACTTTGTCCCTTGCACGAGTTCACTTGTAAGTAATGAATTCAGACTCTGCAAAGGATTATGTACCTTGACTACACATTTTGTGTATTAATAAGGCTTGACAAATGAAAGGTTACCCCAATCATTGAATACACAGTCTGTCTTTTATTTTCTAAGTTCTTTCATATACCGTGAGTGCTGAATTCATATTGAAGGCTTTCTCAGACTAATTGCATACATACACTTTGTCTACTGTGTCACTTACCTGGTGGGTCATGAGATCAGTACATATAAGTCTATCTTGTGTGAAGTCTCTGACATTGTACAAGGCATATTATTTTTCCTGAAGGTGTGACCATATTCATTGCATTGTTAGGGTTTGTTCCCATTATGAGTTCTATGATGTACAAGGAGATTTCTCTTTGAAGAGAAGCCCTTCCCACATTCACTGCACACAAAAGGTTTCTCTCCGGTGTGAGTTCGTTGATGGACGATTAGACGACTTTTCACAGCAAAGACTTTCCCGCATGCATTGCACGCATAAGGTTTCTCTCCAGTATGGATTTGCTGATGTAAAATGAGCTCAGTTTCCATGGCAAAGCCTTTTCCACACTCACCACACATATAGGACTTCTCTTCTGTATGAATTTGCTGATGTACGAGGAGATAGCGTTTCATGGTGAAGCCTTTTCCACATTCACTGCACAAAAAGGGTTTCTCCCCGGTATGAGTCCACTGATGTACCGTAAGGTTGCTCTTAAAGGCAAAACTTTTTCCACATTTATTGCATATATAGGGTTTCTCTCCAGTATGAGTTCGCTGGTGTAACATCAGCCCACTATTCACGATGAATCCTTTCCCACATTCACTGCATCTGTATGGTTTCTCTCCAGTATGTGTTCGCTGATGTACAACCAACCGACTCTTCAAGGGGAAGCCTTTTCCACACTCACTGCAGGTGTAGGGTTTCTCTCCAGTGTGAGTTCGCTGATGTTCAATCAGACGGATCTTCGTGGTGAATGATTTACCACACTCATTGCATACGTATGGCTTCTCTCCTGTATGATTTCGTTGGTGTATGAGGACATAATGCTTCGTGGTGAAAGCTTTCCCACACTCACTGCAGGTGTAGGGTTTCTCTCCAGTATGCGTTCGCTGATGTATGATAAGCATGCTCTTCACCGTGAAACCTTTTCCACATTCGTCACATACATAGGATTTCTCTGCCGTATGATTTCTCTGATGCACAATGAGGTTACTCTTCCTGGTAAAGCCTTTTCCACATTCACTGCACACATAGGGTTTCTCTCCAGTGTGAGTTCGCTGGTGTTCAATCAGACGGTTCTTCGTGGTGAATCCTTTCCCACACTCATTGCATACGTATGGCTTCTCTCCTGTATGATTTCGTTGGTGTATGAGGACATAATGCTTCATGGTGAAAGCTTTCCCACAGTCACTGCAGGTGTAGGGTTTCTCTACAGTATGAGTTCGCTGATGTACGATGAGCCTCCTTTTCACAGTGAAGCCTTTCCCACATTCACCACAGACGTAGCATTTCTCTCCAGTATGATTTTGTTGATGTACATTGAGATTACGCTTTCCTGGGAAGCCTTTTCCACATTCACTGCACACATAGGGTTTCTCTCCAGTGTGAGTTCGCTGGTGTTCAATCAGACGGCTCTTCATGGTGAAGACTTTGCCACAGTCACTGCATATAAAGGATTTCTCTCTTTCATGAATTTTCTGATGATCATTGAGCCTGGACTTTCTGGAGAAGACTTTTGCACACAAACTACAACTGTAAGGTTTCTCTCCTGTGTGAATTCTCTCGTGATCAGTGAGCTGAGACTTCTTAGCAAAGCTTTTTCCACATTCACTGCACACGTGGGCTTTCTCTACCTCCTGAGTTCCCCGATGCTTAATGACCTGGGACTTACTGCTAATGGGTTTTGCACTGACAGGGAATTTAACTGCAAGATGAAAATCATGTTTGCCATGCCAAAATGATTTTCCATCTCCATTCAACTTAGCAGAGTTCTTAGTTTCATAGCTTTTACTCTGTTTGACTAAACTTAAATTTGATTTCAGAGTTTTCATGTAGAAGTCAAACACACCATGATTTTGCCTGAAAGGAAAATGCCTTTTGCTTTGAGGAACAATATTTCCAAATGTATCTTGTTTGTGCATTTGTTCCATACCTTCCAACATTCTTTGATTTTCCCAGTGATCCTGGAGATAATTATCAACTTTTCCAGTGTCTAGGAAAGAAAACAATGAATCTTTTTTTTATAATCTTGTTTGGAATTAAACTTTTAATTAATTAATTATTTTTTTTAATGGCACTTTAGTGACAACCCTGTGGTGACACTATGAAAAAATACACCATGTGTAAGTGTTCCTTATTTCTTACACATTGGTAAAAACACCATAATATAAACAAACCAAAAGGAATCTCTCCTGTACCACTAAGGTTACCACTAAGGTTACCACTAAGGTAGTTGGCAATTAATGTAGATTTAGCTGCTTTTGGACCTTTCAAAACATGTAGAGAAAGTAAAATCCAAGCAAGTCATTTTTAAGCAGCAAAGGACAAGGTTTGGAGGAATACCTTTCCACAGAACTTAGAAAGACCCAGATCCCAGAGGTGGAAAACTAATCCAGATGATGAGGGTTGCATTTGTTCAGACCAAAATTACTTATTGAATGGCTCCCTGTACCAGGTATTGTGCTGGTGGTTTGGAATATATATACAATAGGTCTTACTTTTACTTATCTTAAATCTAGTTAAAATCTAGGGAAAATTGAAAAGAAAAAAAAAGTAAGGAGTTGGAGATTATTAAACATGGACTAAAGGAGCAATGGAGATGGTGGAAAGTGGAGGAAATCAGGATATATTTGCATAAAGAAATGGCAAAGTTGCCCTAGCTGGTTTGGTTCAGTGACTAGAGCACTGGCCTGCAGATTAAAGGGTCCGGGGTTCAATTCTGGTCAAGAGCACATGCCCGGGTTGTGGGCTTGATCCCCAGTGGGGGACGTGCAGGAGGAAGCCGATCAATGGTTCTCTCTCATCATTAATGTTTCTCTCCCTCTCTCTCCTTCTCCCTTCCTCTCTGAAATCAATAAAAATATATTTTTTAAAAATGTGGAGATAATCAACATATACTGATATTCAAGACGAGAGAACTGGCTCATATTTGGGAGGACATGTAGTATGAAAGATGATAAATGTACAAATCAAGGTTTTAGACATTTCAACATTTAGGATTTTGGGATTCTTTAAAGTCACTTTAGAGGCACTGAATTCTGACTATGGAGTCAGAGAAAATACATATGGGGGTGTAAAGAATAAACATATTACCTAGCAAGTAAGACTATAAGGTCTTCAGAATTTGGATTAAAGTGAATTGAGACAGACTCTCACATCATAATCCTGTTCCTAAATTTTCCCTTCTCTATACCACCAAGCAAGTAACACCACCAAGAAACATTGCATGGAACTCATATAATCACCACTCCAGCCTTTTAGCTGAGCTGTGTCATATTATCATATGTTCTACTGATAACAAAATAGGACAACAATGATTGATAGGAAATTTTGCAGCTGGCCAGTGTACCTCACAGTCATCTTCAGAAGCTCAAGTGCTACATGGAATATGGCAACTGTCACCTTTTTGCAATCACATTCAGCATTCAGTACAAAAGTCATACTCAACATTTTCCCATTTTAGTGTCCCTGATATATTTGTCCCCTCACTTGCCACCAACATCTACTTCAGTAATTCTATATTTATGTCTCGTTGGCAACAGTTAGGTTGTACTAAAGGACTAACTTCCTCCTTGAAGATCTAGGTTGTGTTAGTTTTATCTTCAATATTTCTTAGAACGTCTACTTGTTCCTTATTATTGCTATACTACTAAAATCAGGTAAAAGGAAAGACAATGTAGAGTTACAAAAATACAAAACCGACCAACTCTCCACCATGCTACTTCAACTCATATGAAATCCAGTCAGTCATCCTGGCTGCCTCCTGCAAGCCCCCAATCACTGGGGACCAAGCCCACAACCCGGGCATGTGCCCTTGACCCGAATCGAACCTAGGACCTTTCAGTTTGCAGGCTGACGCTTTATCCACTGAGCCAAACCGGCTAGGGCCATCCTAGCAAAAACAGTGTACATCAACATGAATACTCCATTTATCCAGGTTTCCACTCCACTCTTTTCCCTGCAGAGAGCTTCTAACAGTGGCTGTCATTTGCCTGACTTTAGGCCACTCTTTTGATAGTCAACCCCATGGCCTAGCATGTTTCCTCATGTGTTTCATGCCTTCATAACTAATTCATAGCATCATCTTCCTAATTAAAAATGTAGACATACCTTGTATATAGGGTGAACTTGGGGGGTACCTGACCCCTGCTGATGTGAGTTCTCCATGGTGATAGCAGCCAGTCCTTGTAGGAAATTGGCCTGGGAGTAAATCTCTCCCCTTGATGTGCCAACAACAATCAAGGCTCAACTATAACAGGAGAGTTCACACAGCTCACCTAGGGGACAAACTTGAAGTGACCAGCTCACGTGACTGGGGAGGCTGCACCACTGGGTCCTACAGGACACCTACTACATAAGGCCACTCTACCAAGACAGGAGGTGCAGCAGTTCTACCGAATACACAGAAACAAATATAGGGAGGCCGCCAATATGAGGAGACCAAGAAACAGGTCCTAAATGAAAGAACAATAAACTTCTAGAAAAAGGAACAAAATGGAGACAGGCAATCTACCAGCTGCAGAGTTCAAAACACTGGTTATGAGGATGCTCAATAAACTTACAGGAAGAGTAGAGGAACTTACTGAAAACTTCAGCAAAGAGATAGGAAATATAAAAATGGAGGTAGAAAACACACACACACACACACACACACACACACACACACACACACACAAGAACCAGTGAGAAATGAAGTGGGAATTTCATAGCCAGGGAGATGGAACAGAGAGAGACACTGTGACAAGGTACAAAGAAGGGGTAGTTCATAGAGTTCAAGGAAGGAGAAATCTAGCAAACAAAAATCAAGATGTTCGGTAAAATAAGCGAGGATCAGTTCTCAGAGAAAAGAGGGGAAAAAGGTTTATGACCCTTTATATATTAAAATATATTTTATTGATTTTTTTACAGAGGGGAAGGGAGAGGGATAAAGAGTTATAAACATTGATGAGAGAGAAACAACATCGATCAGCTGCCTCCTGCACACCCTCTACTGAGGATGTGCCCGCAATCAAGGAATCAAACCTGGGACCCTTCAGTTGGCAGGCCGAAGCTTTATCCACTGAGCCAAACCAGTAAGGGCAGTTTATGTCCCTTTAAAGACCTAAAGAAAAGTTCTGCTATGGAGAGGGATATGGGGGCACTGTTTCTATATCCTCAAACACCCCTCCCACGGCCCAGACTTCTCTGACTAGAATATGACTTCTGCAGTAACCCATGAGGGGAAGCAGATTTTGCCATCTAAATATTGCTTATTTTAAGCTGGCTATTTTCAAGAAAAGAAAGACACAAGAAAAAGCTTTGACATTGGCCCTCACTGCCTGTAAGAATTTAGATAGAGGGCTTGCTCTAGGAAGGGCGATACCATCATAGATAACTACAGTTTAATATGAGCTAGGTGTGATAGACAGGGAGGAACCTAGTTAGGCCACCCCCGCCCCCCGCTTTTTAAATTGTCTAAAGTCTTACATACCGTATTTGCCGGCGTATAAGACGACTGGGCGTATAAGACGACCCCCTAACATTTCCACTCAAAATACAGAGTTTGCTATATACTCGCCATATAAGACTACCCCCTCTTCCGCACACCTTCCACACACTAAATAAAAGGTAAAACAATATCAGATTTGATTTTAACATTTTAATTTATATTCAAATGCTTATGACATGCAGGAAAACTGTCACAAGGCTGTATGTAATCAAACATATACATAAAACAGTGCAAGTTTATTACCGGTAAACATACCGGTAATTCACTAAAGAAAACACACTCTATAGACTGGTACCGTAGATGCTTCTCAGGAACACAGGCAAGCAGCCCACAACCTAGAGGGACTGTCAATGATAGAAGTAAGATAACAAATAGAGGGAGAGAGCAAGTGCCGGGCAAGTCCCTAGCAAGTTTGCTGGCGTGACAGTTTCACCTTAAAAGCCTTCAAACTCCTCTTCATAATCTGATATTAAAAGTTCATCAACGACATCTTGGTGCCATGATAGGGATG
>NW_006298864.1:80663-89484 GCF_000327345.1 Myotis davidii | reverse complement strand
AGCCTCATGTTAGTTTCAAGCTGCCTGGCTGCTGGCCGCCATCTTGGCTGTCAGTTAATTTGCATATCGCCCTGATTAGCCAATGGGAAGGGTAGCGGTCGTACCCCAATTACCATGTTTCTCTTTTATTAGTGTAGATTCTTCATCATAAAGTCTTTTTTCTAGGCCCGAACCCTCTCAGCTGCTCCTCAGTCTTCACTGACCTCCAGAA
Source organism: Myotis davidii (assembly GCF_000327345.1). NCBI lineage: Eukaryota > Metazoa > Chordata > Mammalia > Chiroptera > Vespertilionidae > Myotis > Myotis davidii. The sequence continues at coordinate 89,273 of NW_006298864.1, read as the reverse complement.
CCTCCTCCTGGAGAAGCTCTGGATGGTCGGTGTCCCACCTAAAGAGAGCTGAGCTGCAGGAATAAACGCCACAATGGGCCAGCCTAGCGCAGATGCCAGGGGGCTATGACCTCCCTTGAACTGGGCGGTAAAGTACCATTCTGGGTAGTTAATCTCGAAAATTAAGTTCATTGAAAGAAGCTAGGCACAAAAGATCACAAATGGTCCGATCAGTTGTACAAAGTGTAAGTGTGAGGAAAACAAATCAGTGAAATCAGAAAGCGGTTTCTCTGGAGAGAAGGAAGGGCGGCCCCCCCCTGTAGCCATTCCTCACCCCAGCAAGCCCCCACTGCCCCAGTGTCTATGTCCATTGGTTATGCTAATATGCATGCATACAAGTCCTTTGGTTGCTCTCTAACCCCCCTGCCCCCACCTCCCCTGACATTTGTCTCTGGATCTATTTTTGGCGAGGCCCTTTAATCCAACTCCTCTCCGGGTCCCATTGTTAAAGATGCCCAGCAAACATTTATTTACAAAATATTGGCTTTGCCATCTCCATGTGGTTTGACTTCCTCTCCTTTGAAGCCCAAATCACAACCCTGCTCTCCTCATTATACCTATCTCAGCGGCCTGATTTGTCCTTGGGCCCCATATTCTTATAGAGCCCCTGTATGTACATACATAATAGATTGGGTTATTTCCTCCTTTTAATCTGTTTCATGTCAATTAGATGATTAGCCCTTCCAGAAGAACTTAGAAGGGTAAAAGGAAAATGATTCTCCTCCCCCACACCTGCCTTGTTTGTTCTCACCCACTCACCTGGACAGACTAGTCTGTGGAGTTCATTGTCTATTGTCCATGTTTCTTCCCCTGGTTCCAACTTGGAGAGAGCATCTGGTTTGCTGACTTGATACCCTGTTCATAGGAAATGACAGAAAACTTGGGTTGGGAGAATGTTATGTTTAAGGGACGAGACAGTTCGCACATGTCAGAGACTTTGCTCTCAGGAGAGGGCGCATGTGACACGGTGATTTATGTCTGGTCTCTGTGCAGGCTCTGACACAGAGCTCCTAAAGCGCTTGTAATTTCCTGTGAACAGCATAATAGGAGCATCTTTTCGGATAGTGTAAGCTCCAGAGTCTGACACTAGAACTGCTAACACCCCTGGGCTCTTCAGGGTGATGAGTGCCTTCTGTGTGCTAAGGAGATGACTGGTGGCTGGAGGCTGTAGATAGCTTCAGGGTGGGACTGATCCGGGAAAACAAAGACATGACTAGAGGGCTGGAACCTTCAGCTCCAACCCTTCTCATTGTGGAGAGGGAGAGGGCTGGAGATAGAATGAATCACCAATGGCCAAGAATTTACGCAAGCATGCTTACATCATGGACTTTCCCTAAAGATCCCTAAATACCTGGATGGGAGAGCTACCAGCTTGATGACCACTTTGAGATTCTGGGAGGGTGGTGTGCCTAGAGAGGGCATGGAAGGTCCACACCCCTTTCTCCACACTTTGCCCTAAATATCTCTTCCAAACCAGTTTGGTTCAGTGGATAGAGTGTCGGCCTGCGGACTGAAGGGTCCCAGGTTCGATTCCAGTCAAGGGCATGTACCTTGGTTGTGGGCTCATCCCCAGTAGGGGGTGTGCAGGAGGCAGCTCAATCAATGTTTCTCTCTCATCTATGTTTCTAACTCTCTATCCCTCTCCCTTCCTCTCTGTAAAAAAATCAATAAATATATTAAATACCTCTTCCATTTGGCCATTTATAAGTGGGTTTTTTTTTTAACTTTATAATAAACTGACCATGGTAATAAGTGCCTTCCTGAGTTCTAGGAGCCATTCTAGTGAACTATTAAACCTGAGTGGGCATGGGGCGTTGTTGGAACACCAAATTTACAGCCAAGTTGGACAGATTTATAGCCAAGATGTATCCTGGATACATAATACTTGTGACTGGCATCTGAAGTGAGGGTGGTCCTGTGGTATTAGCCCTTAAACCTGTGGAGTCTGATGCTACCTCTGGGTATTAGTGTCAAAACAGAATTGAATTGAGCTGCAGGACACGCAGTTGGTACCTGGAGAATTTACTGCTGGTGTAGAAAACCCCCACACAGTTGGTATCAGTTGTGTTGGTGGAGTTTATAGTATATTATATGTCTTTATCTGGAGCCAGAAGAGGCACTGAGAACCTGCCATTCAGAGCACTGCAGTGACTCCCAAGTATATGCAGCCGGGAAAGGAAAGACCGCTGACCGGGTGCCCTCTGACTAACACACGGGAGCTGTCCTCACCCACTGACAAGAGGTGGCTGTAGGTCTCCAACATCACGTCCCTGTACAGGATCTTCTGATCAGGGCCCAGGAGCTGCCACTCCTCCCAGGTGAAGTCCATGGCCACATCCTCCAGTGTCAGCGGTTCCTGTAACAACATGGTCCTGTTTACTAGGGAGTGTTTTTCCTTTACTGGCCATAAATAATATAAAGGAAGTTGTCCTGTTCATATTAACTACACTTCTGACACCAATTATAATGTGAGTGTGGTTTAAAAAAAATTTTTTTTAATTGATGAGAGAGAGAGAGAGAAGAAGAAAGAAGAAAGGAAGGAGGGGGGAGGGAGAGAGAGAAACCACAGTTTGTTGCTTTACTTATTTATGCATTCATTGGTTGCTTCTTTTATGTTCCCTTACAGGGGATCAAACCCACAACCTTGGCATATTGGGACAATGCTCTAACCAATTGAGCTAGCTGGCCAGGGCCCAATGTATATATTTCTTATTTCACAAAAGGTTAACATATTAGATACACTGGGGAGATAATTAGTAAAGTGGAATATGCATTTTTAAAAATAACCCAAAATGAAGCAGCCCCAGAAATAGATGGAAAATATAAAGGAGAGTTTAATAAATATGGATAGAGCAAGGTCTAGCATATGCGGTTTTTGGAAGAGATTATACAGAAACAGAAAAGTGATACGAAGATCTCAAGAATGAGAAAATGTCAGAACAGATTAAACTTCCTATAACTCAGACTCAGTAACCCAGCAAAGCCATGCAGGAAATCTGCATGTAGACACTTCCAGCTGAAACGACAGCACACCAGCTGCAAAAAATCAGATTATAAAAACAACCAGAAAGAAAAGATAAATTACTATCAAAAGAAAGACAACATTTACTGAAATAAAGGCAACAGAAGCCAGAAAAAAATGTTGCGAGAAACATATTTGGTCTTTGTCCCTGGTTCCTGGCACAGTTTCTCTTTCTTTCTTTTTTTTTTTAAATAGATTTTTATTGATCTCCGAGAGGAAGGGAGAGGGAGAGATAGAAACATCAATGATGAGAGAGAATCACTGATTGGCACGCCCCCTACTGGGGATACGAGCCGCGGTTTGCCGACCACTGGGCTAGGGCATGGCACAGCTTCTAAAACTCTTGGACTCTCTGATGAGTGTCTTCTGTATGCTAATGAGATGACTAGTGACTGGGGGTTCCTAGATGGCTTCAGGATGGGGGACTGGAGGTTGAGTTCAATCACTAATGGCCAGTGATTTAATCAACCATGCTTACATCATAAAACCCCCTAAACTACAGGTCTGGAGTGCTTCCAGGGTGGTAAACACATTGAGATGTTGGCCGGGTGGTGCTCCCGAGAGGCCCCCGCACCCTTCCCCCAGGCCTTACCCTTCGCATCTCTCCCAGGTGGCTATTCCTGAGTTGTGGCCCTTATAATAAACTAGTGAAGTGCTTTCCCAGGTTCTGTGTGTCATTCCAGCAAATTACCAATCCTGAGAAGGAGGTTGTGGGACCCCAGATTTAGAGCTGGTCATCAGAAATAGAGGTGACAACCTGGGACTTCCGACTGGCACCTAAAGTGGGGTCAGTCTGTGGGACTTACCACCTAACCTGTGGGACCTGACGCTGCCCCCAGGTAGTCAGTGTCCGAACTGAGTTGAATTGTCAGACACCCAGCTGGTGTCCCGAGAATTGTAGAGTGGGTAGATGTGAGAAAAATGACCACACATTTGGTGTTAGAAGTGCTATGAATAAAAACACCCCAGAAAGCCCTAACCGGTTTGGTTCAGTGGATAGAGCTTCGGCCTGTGGACTGAAAGGTCCCAGGTTCGATTCCGGTCAAGGGCATGTACCTGGGTTGCGGGCACATCCCCAGTTGGGGGTGTGCAGGAGGCAGCTGTTCGATGTTTCTCTCTCATCGATGTTTCTAACTCTCTAACCCTCTCCCTTCCTCTCTGTAAAAAATCAATAAAATATATTTTTAAAAAAACAGCCCAGAAGTGTGGAATATCTTCAATGTCCTGATCCTGTGGTCCTGCAGCCTAAGCTCAAATGTCAACAGAAAATAAATTGAGACCTGCTTGTCAACTGAGCAGCCAGAGAGGGAAAAACTATGGGATACTCTTTTCCATGTTATTGCAGACATTACTACATAGAAAAGAGAGCAGACTTGGTAGCGGCTGCAAATTCTTAACACTGCTGATCTGACCACATCTTGAGTTATTTCATGTGAGATGCAGATTCATTTGGAAAAATGAAAACTTAGGTTCAAATACTTTTTTCCTGTTTTAAAGTGCTAACCATAAAATAAGGTAATCTATGAAAGGAATAGAGAGAGGAGAGTATGAAGTATGTTCACATCAAAGCCAAAAAAAAAATCACAGAAAATCAATAACAAGCCCTGGCTGGTGTGTTCAGTGGTTAGAGCACTGGCCTGAGCACTGAAGGGTCGAGGGTTTGATTTCTTGTCAACGGCAAGTGCTTGAGTTGCAGGTTCCATCCCCAGCCCAGTCAGGCGCATGCGGGAGGTAACCAATCGATGTGTCTCTCTCACATTGATGTTTCTTTCTCACCCCCTCCCTCCTTCCCTTCTACTCTCTGAAAATCAATGGAACAAATATCCTTAGGTGAGGAATAACAAAACCAAGAAAAAGAAAGAAAGAAAGGAAAGAAAAAAAGTTTTGTGAGAGGAAAATTTACAGCACCTGCATTACAAAGATATCATGGACAAAGCTAAAAGAAAACTAACAAGTTAGGAAAATATTTTTAATAAACAAAATGATCAATATAGACTGGATATAAATCATACTTATTAATCAGTAAGAAGATATAGTTTTTTTAAAATGTAAAAATGATAAGGACAGGCATTTGACAATAGAAAAAAATCCAACTGACCACAAAATACACAAGGATTTCAACCTCACCTGTGCTGAGGAAAATGAAAAATAAGGCTAAAGAATATTGGGCCATTCAGATTGCTGAAAATTATGAAATTTTATAATGTCCTATTATTAAGTATTGGCAAAGATTTAAGGTGTGGATGATCCCACATATCACATACTATGTAGCAGGCACTCATCAAAATGCTTTACATATTGCAATTCATTTTTTTTTTTTAGTATGACTGTGGACAAATGGAATTTTACATATAGATAATATCCACCAATCAATTGCTGTCATTATTCCTTTAGATGCTTAAATTACACTATCATAGGCCAACAGGTCATGTTCTTTGAAGTATGAGTCCATTGATACATAAATGTATCAGTGATACATAAATGTCACAATAGATGTGTTAATGTACTCAGATATGTACACAAATTCACATACATCGGTAAATAGGCACATATATGTAGATGCACACATAGGTTTAGTGACAGCAAAACACACTAGCAAACATTTGTTAAACAATATGAGGGACAATGAGGAAGGGCGTTACAAAGAGGAAATTTACTTTTTGCCCATGGGCACTCATCATTGGATATTTTTTTCTTTAAAATGTATGTGAACCAATCGACCAGTGTTTCTGTTTCTCTCTCTTTCTCTCTCTCTCTCAAATAAATAAAATCATATTTTTAAAAACAATATCTGTGAGTAATTTGCATAATTATAGAAAAGCAAAGAAAGAAGAGGTCAGAATTGGATTTGAAAATGGGGACGGATTATACATTTTCCAACATGACGTGAAGTTATAAAGCACACACTCTGGAACCCAATAACTTAAGCTCCTATCAGACAAAATTTCTTGCAACTATCTAAGGCCAAATCTGAACTTTAACATTTTTTTTTTTAAAAAGAAAACCATGCAATCCTCCCATTTTCCTAGGCCATTTAGGTTTTATTACTGGATTAAAACCAGACACAGGCTGAGTCCTCTGACTGACTTTCCTTGGTCCCTGACAAAACTGTGTTCACTGAGTTTGCTTGGTCTCTTCCCTAATGGGTCTGTGAAGAGCCCTGGAATAAACAGCAGTGTGAAATCTGCCTCTGCCTTTATTAGAAGTTCAAAACACTGTCCACCCATCACCTCTAGGAAGAATACTAGTATAACATTTTCCCTGAGACCTCAGTGCTAAGAAATATTGACATTCCGAGGAACCGTCTGCTGTCTCCTCACAGTACATGATACATATCATATAATGTAGCATGATTCTCTTGTGTCGGCTGCCACAGACATTAGACACAAGCTACTAGCTAATGTAGCCCAGAGGATCCTTCAATTATATGTTACATGCTAACATGAGTCATTTACTCAGAATCATATGAATACTACATTCTTTTTTTATTGTTTTGTTAATCCTCACCTTAGGATATTTTTTCGTTGATTTTTAGGAAGAGTGGAGGAGAATTTAATTAAAAAAAATATATATATTTTAAATAAGTTAATTAAAAAAGTAATTTTTTTGCTTTTTTTTTTAATCCTCACCCAAGAATATTTTACCATTGATTTTAGAGAGAGGGAAGGGAAAGAGAAACATAGATGTAAGAGAAACACATCAATTGGTTGCCTCCTGGGGAGGAGCCTACAACCAAAGTATGTGTGCCCTTAACCGGAATCAAGCCTGGGACCCTTTGATCCGTAGGTGGACGCTCTATCCACTGAGCCAAACACGCTAGGGCATGAATACTTTATTCTTGGTCCTAATTTTCCCTGATGTTGGAGTTAGATTCAAAGTTTACTTCACTCTGGATACTGAACTGATTTTTACAGGCCACTACAAATCCATTAGGGAATAAAGGAGAGAATAAAACAAACGTTACCTGGGCCTGGGTCATTTCCGTCTGTTTGGGGAAATGGCCAGCAGCTGGTATACTCGTCTTTCTCTTCTCTTGGTATGTCCTAAATTTCTAGTTAAAAATCTCACTCTCCAGTTGAAAGTGTTCCCAGAAAGGACAACATCTAGGTCCTGGAACCTCTTCTTTCTTCATTCTTTTCTTATCTCTTGTCAAAACCTATGGGATGAAGAGCAAGATTACGTTCAGGGTGACATTCCCCTTGCTACGCACTCACCTTAACACATGGTCCCCAGTATTTTGGCTCTTTAGTTAGTTCCCTAGAGATCACACCTGAGGTAATGAAACATAAGACCCTGAAGATATAAGTAGCTTGAATGTGAAAGAGAAAATGGCAAAGGAGAACAGCTCAGCACTGTGCCTCAGTGGCAGGTTAATTTTCAGAACAATTATAGAAATGAGGTCGTAGGGACAGTGAGGAACTGTAAATCTTTCCTTTAAACTATAGCCCGGCTGGTGTGGCTCAGTGGTTGAGTGTCAACCTATGAATCGGGAGGTCACGGTTCCATTCCTGGTCAGAGCACCTGCCTGGGGTTGGGGGCTTGATCCCATGTGGGGGGTGCAGGAGGCGGCCAATGAGTAATTCCCTCTCATCATTGCTCTTTCTATCTCTCTCTCCCTCCCCTTCCTCTCTGAAATCAATAAAAATATATATAAAAAATACATTTTTAAAAAATCATAAAAACTTTTATTTTTTTATATATTTTATTGATTTTTTACAGAGAGGAAGGAAGGGAGATAGAGAATTAGAAGCATCAATGAGAGAGAAACATCGATCAGCTGCTTCCTGCACATACTGGGGATGTGCCCACAACCAAGGTACATGCCCTCGACCGGAATCGAACCTGGGACCTTTCAGTCCGCAGGCTGACGCTCTATCCACCGAGCCAAACCGGTTTCGGCAAAATCATAAAAACTTTTAAAAAGTCTTTATATACCCTGTTTATATACACACTTCACTGAGGAACAATGAACACAGGGAAAAAGGAGAGAGATGGAATAGAAGCTATAAATACAAATTTTTAAAAGAGTTAAAAAATGTAAGTACTGAGAAAATAGCCGTCGTATATTCATACATAGAACCTAAAAGCAAATTTACAGTAACCTTGCAGGAGGAGGATGAAAACAGAATCTTAAATGAAAATCTTAATTTTAAATGTGCTGACTGGTTCACCTACCCCCGAAACTTTTACTTCTGTGGGTTGAAAGGAATGGGATGATGTGGTGGAGAGACTTGGTCCAGGAACCTGAGCCTGCAAGCCTTTGGCCGTCACACATCTCAGCACAGAAGACAGAGCTCCCCCTCCTACCCCCGCAGTGGGGGTTAATACCCAAACCAGACCAGATGCCCGCGTACACTGACCTCCCTGAACGATTCCTCCATCACTGCCTCCGAGTTACTATGTTGTGCCCAGATTTCAAGGTTCCCAAGAGCCCACCAGGGAGCCAGCGAGTCCGATGCAAAAGCAAAGAGTCATTTATTTCAAACCTAGGTTTGGCTCCCCTGCCACACTCACCGATGTGGCCGAGAGAGAGTGAGGCCTGACAGAAC
>NW_006298864.1:69394-79989 GCF_000327345.1 Myotis davidii | reverse complement strand
TCAACTACAGAGCCTGACCCAGACGCAACGCCGTGTCATTGACAAACTCTAGAGCTCGCCGAGCTGTCAATCACCTGCAGACAGTGGCCCACGAAGACCCTGAGCCCTGACCTCTCGGTCGTTGATCTGACCACCAGCGACGACCCCCCACCCCACCTCCACCCCCACGACTGACCCCAAAGACACCCCGTTCACAGACACCCAGGAGATCCCTCGGTGCTCCCCGCGCGGCGCTACCTTCACCGACTCACAGGGGCTGCCACCCACCCAGCAGCCGACGGACACACCCACGCCCGGATCGGACTCCCTCCGGGGCCCGCAGCGTCCTCTGGAGGCCTCACTCACTTCCCTAAACTTCTCCCTTCTGGCCTCCGCTCCTGAATGTTCGGCGAAGGCGCGAGGGGTTTCTGCTGCGTTTCTATGGAGAACGGAATACGGGTTCCTGGCGTTCCCTTGTGACGTAATGTACACGCGCCGCCGTCGCCTCGGCACCCTGGGGGCCGCCATCTTGGCACACCTGACGTACAGAAGGCTTTTGCTCAGCGACCGGCCCGTCAGCCCTGATAGGAATGTGGAGAAGTTTTCGGAGGCCTGAGGTCACAGAAGGCCCGTGACGTGGCGATAAATTCATTTGTTGGAGGGGACAGTGAACGAAGCCTATTTTTAAAGGCCGGAGCCCATCAGGACCTAAAGGGCCCCGCGTACATTCCGAGCGGCCGTTACGCCTCAGCTCGGTAGAAAAGGAAAATAATTTCTGGACACCTCAGCCACTAGCCTAATTGCGAAGAGATTCCGAGGTCGCATAAAAACGTAAGCTCGTTTGACGAAAAAGCAGGCGGGGCGCTAAAACCGCGTGGGGTTGGCGCCGGAAGGCAAGAGCGCTGTGGGCGCGGCCATCTTGGGGGAGTGCGGTGTCCGTACAGAGCGAAGGGCCTCGGGGCTCAGCGCGCACCCGGTAGGTGGCGTTGCATGTAGAGAAGGAACCAGGTGCGGTGAGGCGGTCAGGGGGACAGCGATCACAACGTGAGCAGAAACCAAAAACCAAGGACGTAGAGGCTCTTTCCAGCTCATTCTAACCGCCCGAGCACAAAACATGCTCCATACATCCTAAGCAGGCACCCAAATGCCTTGTCACCACAGATTAGTCTGTATTTTATGAACAGACTCTTACTGTATGAACGCTTTTTATCTGCCTTCTTTCACACGACATAATTTTTTATTTATTTATTTTTTTTAATTTTTTTTTTATTACAAAGGGTATTACATATGTGTCCATTTTTCCCCCCCCGCCCAAGACAGTCCCCTATCCTCCCCTATCCCTCAGCACACGACATAATTTTTTAATTGAATTTTTACGGAGAGGAAGGGAGAGGGAGAGTTAGAAACATCGATGAGAGAGAAGCATCGATCAGCTGCCTCCTGCACACCCCCTACTGGGGATGTGCCTGCAACCCAGGTACAGGCCTCTGACTGGAATCAAACCCCAGACCCTTCAGTCCATAGGCCGAGGCTCCATCCACTGAGCCAAACCGGTTAGGGCAACATAATTGTTTTTGAAGTATCCATAAGTTTGTTCCTCTGGTTGCTCAATATTCCACTGTACGGGTAGTCCAAACTGTGTTTAACCGTTTATCAGTGGGACTTTTAGGTTGCTTCCAGGTGGTTGTTTTTTGGATATTGCAAGTGGAACTTCTAGGAACATGCAAAAAATAAAACGACCTCAAAGAACTGAATCTCCCACAGTCCTATGCACCTGTATCACCTCAGCAAGAGGTCTTGGCCAGCCATTTGCAGGCCTGCTACCCATTTCTAGCCCTGCTTCAGCTCCCATTTCTAGTGGCTGCAGCTCTGAGCTAGAATACTCTCCCTCACCAGGAGGCACTGGAGATCCTGAGAAGGCGGGCTGTGGCACCGCCATCAAGTTCATCTCCTTGCTCACATTATGTTCAACCCCATAGGCCCTTATGATTTGCAACATGTTCCTGATAAAGTAATGGAGCCACAGGTCAAAGCAGGAAGTCAGTTGCATCTTCTGACTCCTCCATCAATAGTGCTCTGATGGTTCAGTTTCTGAAGTGAGATGCTAGAACTGTCCTTGGCTTATGCCCTTGGCCTATCCTACCTCACCTTTACAAGGTGATTCTTGTAAAACACAAATCAGTCGTGAAATTCACCTGTTCTCAGTTACCTAACGATTGCATCCCAGAATAAAATAAGTATTGCGATGGCTAAATTCAGGTGATTAAAATATTTGAGTGAATTGACCCAATAATCCTGGGCTTGTGATGTAAATACAAGACAGCGACTGAATTTTCCTATTTCTTGAAATTTCTTATTTCTCGTTCTCTAAACAGGACTCAAGGTGTTTTAGCAGGGCATCTTTATTGGATCAAGGGAATGACTGGGTAGAGCAGCGGAGTAAGAAGGAATGAAAAAAAAGATAGGAAAGTCACATGTCCAATGAAGCACATCACAGAGAAGATGGGATCTTTGAAATGATGGCAACTCTTAAAAATGATAAGACTGTGAACAAATAAAATACAAATAAGGTTCTTCTACAATATATCCCAAGGGGATTTTACCTCCTTTATTTCCCATACTTTCCTCCATTTGAACCAAGGAGATCATACTTTTACTTATCCTGAGAATCCCAGTACATTTGTATTCAGACAGACATTGAGTTTCTCAACACACACACTCTGTATAGAAAGAAAACACTATCATCATATACCTGTCCCTCAGTTCATATCTTACTTCATGAAATGACAACTGCAGATAATGTTTACGTTTCAGAGCTAAATCTTTCTTGAGAGACATTCTTGTTCTACTTCGGGTGAATTAGACTCTCTTGGGTCTTTCAACCTTACCATCTCTTTAACTCCCTACTTCATAACTGTTCTTTGTTTTTTTAAAAAAAAATACTTTTATTGATTAGAGAGAGCGAAAGAGAGAGATAGAAACAGCAACGATGAGAGAGAACTATTGATTAGCTGCCTCCTGCATGCCCCCTTCTGGGGATAGAGCCTGCAACCCGGGCATGTGTCCTGACCAGAAATCGAACAACGTGACCTCCTGATTTCTAGGTCAACACTCAACCACTGAGCAACACCGGTTGGGCACAACTGCTCATTCTTAAACTACTTTATTAAATATTCATCTTTCTAAATTGTTAGAAGATCATAAACTTTAAAAAAAAGAAAAAGGTGGAAGAAATTTTCTTGTAGGGAAGATGATTTTCATTCCTTGAACAAAAAGTCTGAATTCAGTCACGAGTGTCTGTGGAGACAGTAAAATATATGGGACAAGTGTGCAAATCAGAAAACAATAAGGGAGATGTGAATTTAGGAGTCTTTATAAAGAATAATAGCTTAACTTATTAGAATGGAGGAAAGATGTAAGAATTATGAGAACAGAGCAAGAAATGGAAAACAGAACCTTTGGACAATTTCAGAGAGGGGCAAAGACAAGTGTCTTAGTTCGTTCAGGCTGCCATAACACAAAACAACAGAAATTTATTTTCCACATTTCTGGAGGCCGAGAAGTCCAAGATCAAGGCACCAGCAGATTCAGTGTCTGGTGAGAGCCTTCATAACCTAATCACCTCTCAAAGGCCCCACCTCCTAAAACCATCACCTCTAGGTTAGGATTTTAACATATAATATTCAGGGGACACAAACATTTAGTCTATAGCAAGATGCTAAGAAACATCTAAACCCAGAGATCAGGTTATGGTGTGGGCATAGCATCCCACATGGGGTTGAATGGTAGGAAGGGAAATCACTATTTCCCAAATGCTCTAGTGAAAGATTATGCTCAACTCAAAGATCTCTGTTTGGAACGAGGCCTGGAAGGTGGACTTTCATAGCAACGGAGGTGGGAGAAATAGGAAGAGGCAGGTGGCAATGAACAAAAGAGATGAGTTGACAGAAAAAAAGTACTTGTCAAAGAATAAAAATCCAAGATGTACATAAAATAAACAGGGGCCAGATGGGATCAGATCTCAGGAGAAGAAAAGGGTGTATTTCCCTCTAAACTCCAGAGAGAAAGATCTCCGGCGGCCAGAAGGATATGAGGAGCTGCTGTTTAGCTTTCCTCACTCTCACATGTGGCACCTTCTCTGACTGCCTAGCTAGCATATGCCTTCCCTGGCCGCCCGTCTTGTTGGTTCTCACCTGGACAGGTTCCACTGTGGGTTTTGTCTTCCATCGTCCAGGGCTCTTCCCCTCATTCCAGCTTGAAGAATGTGTTTGGTTTGCTGGCTTGACACCCTGTTCATAGGAAATGACAGAAGACCAACACATGACATTGGGCTAGGACAGTGATGGCGAACCTTTTGAGCTCGGCGTGTCAGCATTTTGAAAAACCCTAACTTAACTCTGGTGCCACGTTACATATAGAAATTTTTTGATATTTGCAACCATAGTAAAACAAAGACGTATATTTTTGAGATTTTATATATTTAAATGCCATTTAACAAAGAAAAATCAACCAGAAAAAAATGAGTTCGCGTGTCACCTCTGACAGGCGTGTCATAGGTTCGCCATCACTGGGCTAGGATGTCAAGATGGGAAAATGCTACATTTGAAAGATTCTACAGTTTCACATCTGCAAAGTGGAGGCTTTTCTCTTTGGAGAGGGAACATGATATACTCTTGTCTGGAGCCAGAGAGGGGTCCAAGAATCTATCACTTGAGAGCACTACAGAGACTCTGAAGCAGCTAGGAGGAAAGGCCACTGACCGGGGACCCTCTGAGTGACACAGGGGAGCTGTCCTCACCCACTGACACCAGGTGGCTGTAGTTCTCAACGTCACGTCCCTGCACAGGTCCTAATCGGGTCCAGAAGCTGCCATTCCTCCCAGGTGAAGTCCAAAGCCACATCTTCAATTCCCGTATTAACACGGTCCTGTTTAATTGGAAGTGTTTCACTTTTATTGACATACGGAAGGAATGTAAAGGAAGTCATTCTGCTTATTTTCACCATACAGGCTGCATCAGTACAAACAGTTTAAAAAGTAAAAAAAAATTGTAGGAATGAAGGAAAGTACTATTAGAATATTCTATTATAATCCAGTCTTCAACAAATTAGATATTTCTATAATGCACAGCCATTACATCCTCTAGCTAACCATCAATCATATATCTGTGTATGTGCACCAATTGGCCAAACAGGATACATATGTGGGTGATATAAAGATTAATAAAACACAGTATTACAATTAATTAAGGGCCTTCCCAGGCTTGGTGGATCAGAATGGTGGCAGAGACAACAGTTATTCAAATACAACATGTTTAATAAGTGGGTTTAAAATGTTGTAGGGAATAAAATATTTTAGTATGTCTAAAGAAAAGGAAACTAAAGAGACAATCAGGTGCATACACATGCGTGTTAAAAGCACATTAGCCTAGCCCTGACCCGTTTGGCTCAGTGGATAGAGCATTCGCCTGCGGACTGAAGGGTCCCAGGTTCGATTCTGGTCAAGGGCATGTACCTTGGTTTCCGGCACATCCCCAGTAGGGGGCGTGCAGGATGATGTTTCTCTCTCATCGATGTTTCTGACTCTCTATCCCTCTCCCTTCCTCTCTGTAAAAAATCAATAAAATATATTTAAAAAAAAAAAAAAAGCACATTAGCCTGGCCGGCATGGCTCAGCGGTTGAGCGTCAACCTATAAACCAGGGAGTTACAGTTCGATGACCAGTCAGGGCACATGCCTAAGTTGCAGGCTCAATCCCCCATGTGGAGCGTGCGGGAGGCAGCCGATCAATGATTCTCTCTCCTCATTGATGTTTCTATCTCCTTCTCCCCCTCTCCCTTCTTTTCTGAAATCAATAAAAAAATATATATTTTTAAAAAGCACATTAGAGGTATTGAAAGGGATAATCAGTGAACTAGAAATTATCCAAAATACCTCAAAGCTAGAGATTAGCATCAGCCCAGAGAAGAAGCATAAAGGGCAGCGTCCAGCTGTCCTCCCCAAGGGCGTCATGGGCCTTGTTCCTCTCTCGGTCGACACAGGCGTGTGGCAGTAGGTGGGGAGTTCTGCCAACCGGGGAAGCCCACCTGAAACTGATGTCCAGTCTTTACTGGGACTCAATCATGTGATTCCGGTAGGACACCACTGTGCCTTAATCCCCAGCCCCTCCAATTTCCATATGATACCATGTGATCCATAGCCCTCACCTTAAATCACATTGGGGGTGTGCTTTCACCTTTATCCTTTGATTTTAATCTCTTTCCTTTCTATAATAAATGTAACCTTGAAGACAGCAAGTTTGCTGAGAGTCCTCCTCACATATTATCAACCCTGAGGGAACCTGCAATACAGTAGGGAACGTCCTTGTTTGCTAATATATACATAATGTATAAATATTAAGTATATGCATATATGTTGCCTTTACTTTTTAAAAAAATTACCTACTTCATTCATGGATACATTTTAAAGAAAAGATTCCAATGATTATTATTATTATATGTATCTCATATATATGGTAAGAGTCAAATGATTACATATATACATATATTTAAATGAATAACTGGTTATGAACTAATTCTCTAGGCCCTTTTCCTCCCCCAGAGTATAGCAGATGAGGTTGAAAGTTCCAAACTTCTGCCTGGCGGAGCTCAGTGGTTGAGTGTTGACCTGTGAACCAGGAGGTCATGGTTCGATTCCGGTCAGGGCACATGCCCGGATTTCAGGCTCAGTCCCCAGTGTGGGGCGTGCAGGAGCCAGCCAATCAGCGATTCTCTCCATCATTGATGTTTCTCTCTCTTTCTCCCTCTCCCTTCCTCTCTGAAATCAATAAAAATATATTTTTAAAAAAGTTCCAAGCTTCTAATTACAGCTTGGTCTTTCTTGTAACCAGCCCCCATCAAGGAATCACCTTATTAAAACAAAAGCTCTATCACCCCCATCATTCAGGAAGTAAAACTATACATATATAGTACTACATATATAGATATATAAATATATTTAAGTAAATACAATTATATATATATAATGAACTTAGACTTACTTGAAAGACTGAAGGGAAAGTAACATTCATCAGGTCTGTCCCAGCAGCACAGGGGTCTTGGGCCTCCATAGCTTCAGCCTCTCAACCACAGACACACATGGGCCTCCCCAGATATTGACCACACCCTCCCCTGTAGTCAAACCTGGAAAAGACAGCACTGCTTACTGATGACGTGTGAGCTCCAGTAATTAGCCCGATATAAATTTCCAAACTTGAATGGCATTTATTGACAAATACCACGGACAAATATGGGCTGAATTGTGTTCCCCAAAATCCATATGTGCAAGTCATAACTTCCAGTACCTTAGAATGTGACTGTGTTAGGAGACAGGGTCCTTTTTTTTTTTTTTTTTTTTTGGTAGGAGACAGGGTCTTTAAAGAGGTCACTAAGTTAAAATGAGGTCGTTAGGATGGGCCCTGATCCAATCTGGTGTCCTCCTAAGAGATTAGGACAGAGACACACATTAAGGGACAATCATGTGAAGACAGAGAAAGAAGATGGCCATCTACAAGCCAACGAGAGAGGCCTCAGAAGAAACCAACCTTGATGACACCTTTGATCTTGAACTTCAGGCCTTCAGAGCTGTGAGGGATAAATTTCTTTTAAGTGACCCAGTCTGTAGTACTTTGTTATGACAGCCTTAGCCCGCTAATACAACCACCCCCAACTCTAGTTTTCCATCACTGAGCCATACAAGGCAGAGTGACCCCAGTAAAACCCTAAACCCTGATCTCAGTGCTCTCAGTTTTGGCCACATACAACTGTATGCAGTATGTGGCTACAGGTACTAAGGAGAAAAAGAATGATGACTTGTAGACAGTAAGTCCTCAATTAACGGCATCGATAGGTTGTGACTTTAAGCCAAACAATATCTACTGAAACAGATTTTATTTACCACAGGTTCATATAAATAAACAAGAGTTAAGTTCAGTGTTATAAAGGACCCTGAACAAAACATTATTCAAGGACCTGCTGTACAAATGTTTCCCTATAATACAAGAAGATGGAAATAGAGCATTTGAGAACTAAATAAATATACAGTTAATGTCTGACAAGCAGCATACTTAATAACAGCTATAATTTTTATGAGCCCTAGGCGGTTTGGCTTAGTGGATAGAGCATTGGCCTGCGGACTGAAGGGTCCTAGGTTTGATTCCGGTCAAGGGTATATGCCTGGGTTGCTGGCTCAACCTCCAGTGTGAGGCATTCAGGAGGCAGCCAATCAATGATTCTCTCTCATCATTGATGTTTCTATCTCTCTTACCCTCTTCCTTTCTCTCTGGAATAAAAATATATTTAAAAATAATAATAATAAAAGAAAATGAGGGGTAAAGCAGTAGACGATACAAATTGGTATGCTCTTCTTAAAGAGGTCGATCTGAAATTGCCTATACCATGAACATTTATTTACCTGCAATGCCAACCTCTGAAAGGTGAATTCCGCACCTGGTCCTCAGGCCTCAGGAAAGTCCATTCCGGGACCCTGACTGACAATTTCAGTGAGAAAGACGCTGACTGCCATGATAGGATGTGCAGACTTGCAGGACAAGAAGTAAAGAGCATGAAGTCTGAGTTGAAGTCACTTCTGATTCTTTGCTGAAGAGCACCTGGATGCAGTCTCTTAGAGGCCATTACTTTGCATATGTTGTTCTCCAGGGTATCCCGTGTCCACAACAGTGCCTGGCACAGTGCAAACACTCAAATAAACATGTTCTAAGACATGTTACTCAAAGACCCAGAGTTGGGAATTCAATTATGAGACAGCCACTTCATGGCAAAATTCTACTTTTTTCCCTTATAAGCAGGACTCACTGTTTTCTAAGCTGGTATCTTAACTGGATCAAGAGAAAGAATCCTGAGTACAGAAGAGGGGAAAGGACCCCATTCCCAGGAGAGTGAGGAGTTGATATAATTTGTTTCAATTCATCACAGCAGAGTAACTGGGATCTTTGAAATTGTAGCAACTCTTAAAAGATGATAGACCTGTGGACAAATGGAAGTGTGTCTCTCTAAGACATCCAAAGGATTCCACCTTCTGTCCTCCATTTTTAGTGAAATTATTTTCTTCCATTAATTGGGTTTGTTCTCCAGATCCTATTCCTTCTCTGATTTGCTCCCTTTTATATTCTGACAGGAGCCTCTTTTCAGGATTTTTTTTTTTTAATGTTTCTTAGAATACTGATCCTTATTTAAAAAAATTAAAAAATGAAAAAAATAACTTTTTAAAAAAATATATTTTATTGATTTTTTACAGAGAGGAAGGGAGAGAGAGAGTTAGAAACATCGATGAGAGAGAAACATCGATCAGCTGCCTCCTGCACATCTCCTACTGGGGATGTGCCCGCTACCCAGGCACATGCCCCTGACCGGAATCGAACCTGGGACCTTTCAGTCCGCAGGCCGACGCTCTAACCACTGAGCCAAACCGGTTTCGGCAAAAAAAATAACTTTAAAAAATTAAAAAGAGGGACAAAAAAAGAATACCGATCATTAGACTTTCTTTCCAGCAGCTCCATTCTTTCAGTGACAAAAATAATCTTCATTAGTCCAATAGCTCATTCATCCATCTTTCAATTCTACACATAATTCATTTCTTTTTTGCTATGTTCTGGGAAATATACCATCATCTATAAACTATATCAAGGAATTTATCATCTGGGTAGAAGGTAAGACATGAACATTTTTTTAAAAAGTACCCATACTCTATTTTATGTGTGTACCAGTAAAATGAATCCCTCCCTCCTCCAAATAAAATGCAATCTGAACAAGAAATTATCAGGATACTTTGTTCATTTTACTATACTAGTATATCCTTTTCAACTAACACAAGTGTATATGTCCCTGATTATACTTGCTGAAGGGTAAAACTGCTATATGCATGAAATCTACCTTTCAAAAAATTGCTGGCAGCCAAAGCTAGGAAGCCAGAGAGGGAGGAGAAAGGGAGGGAGAAAGGGAAAAAAGAGAAAAAGAAAAAATTGCTAGCTCAAAGGTAGCAATAACTTTTTTTTTTTAGTTCATCACCATCATCTATAGGTCCTAGAACAGTACCAGATAAAGGAAATGGTTGTTAATGTTTTTCTGAGTGTGCACGCACAGGATGGGAAACTATCTTTCAGGCAAACGCTTGGCTGACAGGTTATTCATGAGTTTTGAGCTCTGTTCCCGGGTAATGTTATAAAGTTAGCACATCCAAACACACTGTTATACTGTAGAAATAAATGCACTGTTTCCTTTTGAAGGATTTCAGTCCTTTAAAATACAAATGGAATAAATTTAGAACTGAAGAAATGCAAGAGCTAACCATATAATGTTCCTACGTGAGAAAATAGATTCATGCCCCCAACAGGGGGAGGGTGCAACACAGACAACCTCCTTTAAATTAAGGAGTCCTGCCCTAGCTGGTTCAGCTCAGTGGATAGAACGACACTCTGCAGATTGAAGGGTCCCGGGTTGGATTCCGGTGAAGGGCACATGCCCGGGTTGTGGGCTTGATCCCCAGTGGAGGCACCTCAGGAGGCAGCCAATCAATTATTCTCTCTCATCATTGATGTTTCTATCTCTCTCTCCCTCTCCTTT
>NW_006298864.1:59967-69084 GCF_000327345.1 Myotis davidii | reverse complement strand
TTTGTTCATTTTACTATACTAGTATATCCTTTTCAACTAACACAAGTGTATATGTCCCTGATTATACTTGCTGAAGGGTAAAACTGCTATATGCATGAAATCTACCTTTCAAAAAATTGCTGGCAGCCAAAGCTAGGAAGCCAGAGAGGGAGGAGAAAGGGAAAAAAGAGAAAAAGAAAAATTACCTCAAAGGTAGCAATAACTTTTTTTTTAGTTCATCACCATCATCTATAGGTCCTAGAACAGTACCAGATAAAGGAAATGGTTGTTAATGTTTTTCTGAGTGTGCACGCACAGGATGGGAAACTATCTTTTGGGCAAAAGCTTGGCTGACAGGTTATTCATGAGTTTTGAGCTCTGTTCCCAGGTAATGTTTATAAAGTTAGCACACCCAAACACGCTGTTATACTGAAGAAATAAATGCACTATTTCCTTTCAAAGGATTTCAGTCCTCTAAAATACAAATGGAATAACTTTAGAACTGAAGAAATGCAAAAGCTAACCATATAATGTTCCTACGTGAGGAAATAGATTCATGCTCCCAACAGGGGGAGGGTGCAACACAGACAACCTCCTTTAAATTAAGGAGTCCTGCCCTAGCTGGTTCGGCTCAGTGGATAGAACGACACTCTGCAGATTGAAGGGTCCGGGGTTGGATTCGGTGAAGGGCACATGCCCGGGTTGTGGGCTTGATCCCCAGTAGGAGGCACCTGATCAATGATTCTCTGTCATCATTGATATTTCTCTTTCCTTCTCCCTTCCTCTCTGAAATCAATAAAAATATTTTTTTACAAAAGCAGCCAATGTGTTCCTCTCTGAAATCAATAAAAATAATTTTTTACAAAAGCAGCATTAGCCTTAGCCAATTTAGCTCAGTGGATAGAGTGTCGGCCTGCAGACTGAAGGGTCTTAGGTTGGATTCCGGCCAAGGGCATATGCCTGGATTGTGGGCTGGATCCCCAGTACGGGGCGTGGAGGAGGCAGCTGATCAATGATTCTCATCATTGATATTTCTATCTCTCTCTCTCCTTCTCCCTTTCTCTCTGAAATCAATAAAAATATATTTTTAAAAAGCATTAAATTAAGGAGTCCTCACAGACGTATCAACTAGGACAAGGTATATTGTCCTACAATGTACACTGTGTCAATTATCTGATGTATAACGATGTTAGAATTGTGACGCAAGGCCCTAAAATCTTCATTTTCACAGGCCTTATCTGCTTCATGCGTTTTCCGATATTTTTCTGAAGATGTTCCACAGTCAGTTGTGCCCAGAGTTTTATTTCTTGGGTTTCCTCTGCCAGTAGGTGAGGCAGACAACCCTGCCACAATCACTGCCTTCAAAGGTCCAACAATTTCTCTCCTGTGTAAAGCCTCTACCACCTACTGAAGTCTTATTTCTGGAAAAGGATTTCCCATGGCCATTATATTTCTACCAACCAGGAGCTCACTCATGACATGTGACACATGAAGCAGCACGGATAAGGTCTATGGTGCCACGAAAGGCTCTCCCATTCTGTATGCACACTTGTCTCAGCAGACACTTGTAAGCCATATAATGAGCTAGAATGTTTTATTCAAGAGTCTTCCGCCTTGATTGCATCACAGTTTTCTCCTGTGTGGTTTTTGTGACATACAATATGACATAACTGGTCACTGAAGGTACTACCACATTCCCTGCGTTCATAAGGTTTCTCTGTGCCAATTCTGTTATCTGCGGAGGCTACGCCTCTGGCACCTGGCGGTCCCACAGTGGCCATGTTCCCATCCGCTAGGAACCCACTGATGTGTAATGAAATCTGACCTGCCGCTGAAGGCATCTGGACAGTCAATGCATCAACAGGGGTTTTCTCCTGAACTCTGTCACTCGAATGAGCTGAGCTGCGACTCTTTGAAAAAGGGTTTTCCAACTTGACGGAACCTACGCATTTCTCTCTGGTGTGCAACATTCCCTTATGGTACACCAGGCATGACAGGTGGGCGAAGGCTTTCCCACAATCAGAGCACCCGTAGGGTCTCTCTCCTGTATGAGTTCTTCGATGTCTATTGAGGCACGACTTATCTCTAAAAGCCTTTCCGCAGTCACTGCACGTATAGGGCTTCTCCCCTGTGTGAATTCTCCGATGGTTAATGAGACCGGACTTGTGTGAACAAGATTTGCCACATTCGGTACACACAAAGGGAGTCTTTCCGGTGTGAAATCTCTGATGTGATATAAGGCAAGTTTTCTGGCTGAAACCTTTTCCACACTCAGTGCATACATAGGGTTTCTCTCCAGTGTGAGTCCGTCGATGTATTAGGAGATTGCCCTTCTGGATGAAGCCTTTGCCACATTCGTTGCATATATAGGGTTTCTCTCCCGTGTGAGTTCGCTGATGTACGATGAGATTGCCCTTCTGGATGAAGCCTTTCCCACAGTCACTGCATATAAACGACTTCTCTCCTGTGTGAGTTTTCTGATGGGCATTGAGCTGTGATTTCCAGCGAAAGGTTTTGTCACATACTGTGCATTCGTAAGGTTTTTCTCCCGTGTGAGTTCTCTGATGTTCAATGAGCCTGGACTTTCTGGAAAAGGCTTTGTCACACAGACTGCATCCATGCGGCTTCTCTCCTGTGTGAACTCTCTGATGATTAATGAGCCGAGACTTCTTGATGAAGCCTTTTCCACATTCATCGCAAATGTAGGGTTTCTCTCCTGTGTGAGTTTTCTGATGAGCGAGTAGCCGTGATTTCTTGGGGAAGGCTTTGTCACATTCGGTGCACTCATACCGTCTCTCTCCTATATGAGTTTTCTGATGTTCAGTGAGCCTGGACTTCCTGGAGAAGGCCTTCCCACATATGCTGCACCCATGAGGTTTCTCTCCCGTATGAACTCTCTGGTGATCTATGAGGCGAGACTTCTTGATGAAGTCTTTCCCACATTCACTGCATACATGGGATCTATTTATCTTCTGAGTCTTTTGCGCCTTAAGGGATTGGGAGTTGGTGTTTACAGAATTAACACATTCAGGAAATTTTATTTCAGTATGATGTTGTTCATGCTTTGCATGTCCATTAATCTCAATTGGGTTCTTTACATCACAGCTTCTGTTCTGGTTGACCAAACTTATATTTGATTTCAATGCTTTCCCGTGCAAGTCAAATGTATCATGACTTTGCCTTAAAGAAAAATTACTTTTACTGCAAAAAACAATGTTTCCAAATGCGTTATGTTCATGGCACTGTTCTGTTCTCTTTAGACATCTTTGATTTTGCAAGTGCCTCTGTAAGTGACCATCGTTTTTCTTGGTTTCTAGGAAAGAAGAAAACAATGAACCTTTCCATGAGCTTGGTATAGAATAATACTATTTCACTAACAGCTCTGTGAAGACTGGCACTTTATTGATAATGCTGATATCAGCTTAAAGAAACTCCAAGCAAATATGTTTGTTATCACTTAGACAAGGTTAAAATACAATAACATAAAGAAAATAAAAGGTAAAAACAGTCATTACATAAATAAGGTATAACTCATTCCAAATGAGTAAATTCAGTCGTAGCTGGTTTGGCTCAGTGGATAGAGCGTTGGCCTGCAGGCCAAAGGGCCTCGGGTTTGATTCTGGTCAAGGGCGTGTACCTTGGTTGCAGGCTCCTCCCCAGCCTGGCCCCTAGTGCAGTGATGTGTCTCTCACATTGATATTTCTCTCTGTCTTTCCCTCTCTCTTCCATTCTTCCTTAAATAAAAGCTATGAAAAAATATCCTCAGGTGAGGTTAAAAAAAAACAAAAAACGGCACATGCCTGGGTTGCTGGCTCGATCCCCAGTAGGGAGCGTGCAGAAGGCAGCCAATCAATGATTCTCTCATCATTTATGTGTCTATCTCCCTCTCCCTTCCTCTCTGAAATCAATAAAAATAATGAGTAAATTGCCGAAACTGGTTTGGCTCAGTGGATAGAGCGTCGGCCTGCGGACTGAGAGGTCCCAGGTTCGATTCCGATCAAGGGCGTGTACCTGGGTTGCGGGCACATCCCCAGTAGGAGATGTGCAGGAGGCAGCTGATCGATGTTTCTCTCTCAGCAATGTTTCTAACTCTCTATCTCTCTCTCTTCCTCTCTGTAAAAGATCACTAAAATATATTTTAAGAAAATGAGTAAATATAAATTTGCTTGCTTTCTAATGACCTCATAAAGCATGCTGGGATAGTAAAATCAAATCAAATTACTATTAGCATTTGAGCACAGAAGGTAGATATTTGCTTTAAAATGATGTGGGACACATCCAGACATCCATAAATCCTTATTAAATGACTAGAGTCCTGGTGCATGAAATTCATGCATTTGCGGGCGGGGGTCCCTCAGCTTGACCCGAACGCTCTCGCAGTCCAGGAGCCCATGGGGAGTAGGCCCAAGCTGTCAGTCGGACATCCTTAGCTGCCGCGGAGGCGGGAGAGGCTCTGCTGCTGCTCCCCTGAGCCATGAGCCCGACTCAGGGCATCGAGCTGAGCGGCGTTCCCCTTGTGGGAGCACGCTGACCATCAGGGGGCAGTTCCTGCATTGAGCCTCTGCCCCCTAGTGGTCAGTGCACGTCATAGTGACCAGTTGTTCCTCCATTCGGTCGATTTGCATATTAGCCTTTTTATTATATAGGATGTATCAAGCCTTGTGCCTGCATATTAGCCTTTTATTATATAGGATGTCTATGTATCAAGCCTTGTGCTGGTCATGAGCATATAGAAGCAGTCCTTATTTTCACTGAGCATACGCTCTGGTTAGGGAAAAGTGAACCAGCGAGCAATGATCGAGAAGGCAGGTACAAACGGTGGAAAGTGGTTTGAGGGAGCAATGGAAAGCACAGTGGAAGAAATCAGGATATAATCTGAAGAGAGGAAAAAGATAAGGCTCACTCATAGTTTCAATATAGGGCAGTTAATACGTATGAGGAATCAGGTAATATTCCTGATTATTTGACCTGGGGCACTGAATAGGTGGGTAGTGCCTTTTCATTAAAAATTTTTTAAAATTGATTTTAGAGAGAGAGGGGGGAGAGAGAAACATTGATTGGCTGCCTCCCCCATACACCCCACCCAGGGATTGAACCCGCAACCCAGGCATGCACTCTGACCAGGAATTGAACCTGACACCCTTTGGTATGCGGCCGACACTCCAACCAACCAAACCAAACTGGCCAGGGCGGTGGGTAGTGCCTTTTCATGAGAAAAGAAATACAATGTGGGGAATTCAAGTGTGTACTTCCAAAGCACATCAACCTTTGGGTGGCTTTTAGATATCCGATACAGACACGAAGAACTCAACTGGATACAGAAATCTTGAGAAAGGTCTTAACTGGAGATAGCAACGTGGGAATCATTAGTTGTAAATGTTATATTAGGACAGAGGACTGAATGAGATCATGTTTGAGAAAGTGTGTAGACTGAAAGATGAAGGCATGGGATCAAGTTTATAGTTAATGTAACATTAAGAGTTTGGGTTTTACACTTCTAGGAATATATCTAAGGATAATTTAAATCAAACTTCCAAAGCTCATCATTCTACCCAATTACTAACAAAATCCACAACAGTGAGCCTGGAAATAAAAGTTCTATTACCAACAATAACCCCATTTATCCACGTTGACACTCCACCAGTTCCCCTACAAATACCTTCTAAAACTGGCCTTCAAGTGGCAGGTTTCAGGTCTATCTTTTGACAGTGCACATTTCTAACTTGATACCTTCATTTTTTGCCCTTCATCTTCATTCTGTCCTAGACATGCCTCCTGTCTATCACACGATCATTCCCCCATTCTATGTCACTGTAAACGGCTTCCCTAAATCTCTAAAGTATCCCGTCTTTACTGTTCATGTTGACTTGACACAGCCCTGAATTGTAGCAAAAGCTGAACGTCTACCTATTACATGCAGACTGTATTTGTTACTAAAATCTTTCTCCTAAAATGTATGGCTTTAGTTCTCATTCAGTTCAACCTCTTCTGGCACATTAGAGCTGTGGTTCACCAACGAGGCTCAAGAGGGCCTGTTTTCAGCATTATACATAGACTAGCCAGGCCATAATCACAACGCTAACAAAAACACTGTCAGAAGAAGAGGTCCTGCCTGGTACATGTATTGAGAAACCATGCATTGACCGGCCGGTGTGGCTCAGTGGTTGAGCATCAACCTCTAAACCTGGAGGTCAGTGTTCTATTCCGGTCAGGGTACATGCCCAGGTTGCAAACTCAATCCTCAGTCAAGGAGGCAGGAGGCAGCCAATCAATGATTCTCTCTCATCACTGATTTTTAAAAAAATATATTTTTATTGATTTCAGATAGAAAGGGAGAGGGAGAGAGAGAGAAACATCAATGATGAGAGAGAATCATTGATCGGCTGCCTCCTGCACACTACCTACTGGGGATTGAGCCTGCCACCCAGGCATGTGCCCTTGACCGGAATCGAACCCGGGACCCCTCAGTCTGCAGGCCGACACTCTATCCACTAAGCCAAACCAGCTAGGGCAATAAAAATATTTTTTAAAAAAAGATATTCGGAAGCTGACCACCCCTCACTCTATCCAGGTTGAAGACACGTGTTCTGCTTTGTACTACAAATAGGCTCCTAACTGGATTTCAAACTTCATCCTCTGCCTGCTGCCATCTACTTTCTACAAAGTAGCCACAGGGATCATTTTAAATATAAATTACGTCCTGTCACTTCTCTACTGAAACCTCTCAAATGTTTGTTCATCTCATTATTTATATATATACACATATATATTTTTAAATATATAAATTATTAATTTCAGAGAGGAAGGGAGAGGGAAAAAGAGATAGAAACATCAGTGATGAGAGAGAATCATTGATCGGCTGCCTCCTGCATGCCCCACACTGGGGATTGAGCCTGCAACCCAAGCATGTGCCCTGGCAGGGAATCGAACTGTAACCTCCTGGTTCATAGTTGGATGCTCAACCAGTGAGCCATGCCAGCCGAGACACCTTATTACTTTTAAAAATCAAGTTCCTGAAATGTCCTTGAAATGTCCTACATGACCTGTTAACTCCAAAATCTAGCTACCACCACATCACCCTTATCTCCATGTTATCTCCATCACGGTCCCTCTTGCCCACCCACTGCATTCACACAGGCTTCCTTGAGGTTCTTCCTAGGCCTTTGAATCTGCTATTTTGTCTACTTTGGAACGCAATTCACTCAACGGACCTGCTCACATCCCTCATGTAGTTGCTTAAAGGCATTTTACCGAAGAGGCATTCCCTGTCCTAGATGACTGAAGACCTAATAGATTCCTGGCTGCTAACAGCAGCTCCCAGCCCCCTCACACACTATTCTCTTTTGCTGTTTGATCTTCTCAGCACTTTTCACTTCAAGACATCTTATTTATATAGACTTATTTTGATGAATTTTATGTCTTCTTTTTTTAGAATAAAATCGCCAAGCATTATCTTGGAGGCGATGTTCATGGCTGTCAGCGCCAGGGTGTAACAGGATATCCAACAACATTTAGCGGAATCAAAAAGGATTTAAAGCAATGGACCAAGAAAAGATTCTCATGTATGGAAAATATTGTGGAGGCTCCTTTAAATATAGTTGACCCTGAGTTTAGTGGGGGCGGGTGGCAGGGAGCAAACTGTATAAGCAGATCACACCACATAATGAAGGTCATTGACAAAAGAGAAATGTCCATCTTATATGACTGGCATGGCTATATTAATTGGGATGTAATGTCACCAAAATATCATAAGGAAAAGGAAAGCTTTAAGAAAATGAATCCAGCCTTGCTGTTGCTGCTCAGTGGTTAGAGTGTCGGCCTGTGCACTGAAGGGTCTCAGGTTCAATTCTGATCAGGGGTTGCAGATTCCATCCGCGGCCCAGGTCAGGGAGCAAGCAGTAGGCAACCAATTGATGTGTCTCTCTCACATCAAGGTTTCTCTCTCTCTCCCCCTCCCCCTCCCTCCCTTTCACTTTCTCTAAAAGTAAATGGGAAAAATATCCTTGGGTTAGGATTAACAAAAGTAAGTAAATAAATAAATAAAATCCTAACCCCCAATCAAAGATAAGGGCAGGTGTTAGGAAGGGAAAACAACCTTATCCAACGGGGCGAGAAGGTGCTGTAGTCAGAAGACAGTGCTAACATCACACATCTCTCCTTGAACAGAGGCAATGGAAGGTGGAATTTCTGAGCAAGAAAATGAGGGAACAGGTACTGTTCCTGGGGGAAGAAAGATGGTGAGACTCAGAATTGTAAGAAGAGAGAGGGGGGTCAATCAAGACCTCGATGGAACAAACAGGGATCAAGTCCAAGAAGAGACCTGTTCCTCTAAGCACCTACAGAAAAAGAGCTCCTTTATGGGCGGTTCGTTGGGGCTCTGTGTACATGTCCTCAGACACCTCACACTGTGACACCTCTGAACGACTAGACCAGGACTTCCCCGGCCGCCTTCCTTGCTGGCTCTCTCACTCACCCGAGCAGATCCCACTGTGGAGTCCACCTTCTCTTGTCCATGGTTCCCCTCGTTCCAATCTAGACAGTGTGTCTGGCTTGCTGGCTGGATACCCTGTTCATGGGAAGTGACAGAAGAGACAGGCTCTTTGACACGGGCTTTGGTGTGCGAACACGGAAGAATGTTGTACCTCAGGAACTACGCAGCCTGCAGGTCAGCAAAGGAAAGGCTGTTCTCTGGACTAGGGCACATTATACCCTCTAACCTGGACCAGAGAGGGGACTGAGACTCATCCACTACTTCAGAGCATCACAGACACTCCAGACCTTTCAGAAGCCATGAAAGGCCACCCTCTGAGTGACACAGGGGAGCTGTCCTCACCCAGTGACACCAGGTGGCTGTAGGTCTCCAACATCACGTCCCTGTATATGTCCTTCTGCTCGGGGCCCAGGAGCTGCCACTCCTCCCAGGTGAAGTCCACGGCTACATCCTCCTGTGTGAGTGATTCCTGTAATAACAGGTCCTGTTTAATAGGAGTGTTTCTCTTGTTATTGAAAGGGAAGGAATGTGAAGAAAGTTGTTCTGCTCATTCTTACCATATGGGCTACATCTACATTAAGTGCTTTGTTTTTTTAAAAATATATTTTTATTGATTTCGGAGAGGAAGGGAGAGATAGGACAATCAA
>NW_006298864.1:57100-59857 GCF_000327345.1 Myotis davidii | reverse complement strand
ATAAGTAGTCATTAAATCCTCTTTCTCAAACCAGAAATATTTGCATTTAATATATATGTATGTATGTGTGTGTGTGTGTGTGCGTGTGTGTGTGTGTGTATATATATTTTAAAGGCACATATTTACTAGGCACTAAATATATACTACTAATATCAAGGTAACTAAAACAAAGTCCGTTCCTACATTTACTGTCAATCTTGACAGCCATCATCAGAATCAACCAGAAAAAAAAAATGCAGAGAGTATAATTACAAGATACTACATATTAAACAAATATATTTTATACATTAGGAGGAATAAAGCATTTTTCCAAAACATGTCCAAAGAACAGGAGACTATTCAAGTCATTAAGCAGACTAAGAAAGTAAACCGCAGCCTTCAGAAAACACAACTATAGTCCCGTGCTACGTAATGTTTCGGCCAACAACAGACCACATATACAATGATGTGTGGTTGGAAGGTAATAAGAGATGAGGCAGTAGGAAGTGGCTTTGAACACAGGAAAGTGTTCTATCTTAGAGAGGAGGATGAACTATAGAAAACCCTCTGGGACCCCAACCTTCGCAGACGACAGTACTTTCCACACTGCCTACTGCCAAACCTGACCTCAAACACCAGCTCAGCCACGTGGTCACACAGGACCTTTGTGTGCCATGCAGTCCTTCCATTTTCTTAGGCCACTGCGGTTTTGTTTCTAGATTAATCCTGACCACCGTAAGGCTGGGTCGATGGGTCACTGTTATGGTCCCATGAAAACCTGTGCCCGCTGAGCTCTCGTGGTCTATTCTCAAAGGGACCTCTGAGGAGCCCCGCATTGCATTTACAGGAAAACTGAAGTGAAGGACACTGTCTAGTATCTCAGCTCTAGGAAGAACCATAAACAATGTCCTGCCCCAGCTGGTTTGGACCAGTGGAGAGAGCGTTGGCCTGCGGACTGAAGGGTCCTGGGTTCGATTCCAGTCAAGGACACGTACTTGGGTTGTGGACTCGATCTCCAGTGTGGGGCGTGCAGGAGGCAGCCGATCAATGATGCTCTCTCATCATTGATGTTTCTCTCTCTCTCTCCCTTTCCCTTCCTCTCTGAAATTAATTTTAAAAAAAAATAAAAAAAAATATATATTTTAAATGATCTAAAACCTAAATGTCAGGAAACATAGAGTGACACCCTCCAAGGAAGGGCCTGCTGTCCCCTCTGTCAGTGAACAGCCTGTTTTCCTCATGGCTCTCTGGCCGTGAGGGCTGTCAGAGATGTTGGACAGAAGGTGACAGCTCATGGAACCCGTATGATGCTCCAGTCACACTATGTCCCAACATTAGTCATTTAGTGAGGCTCTGGGAACAATACATTCCTCATCCTATTTTGCCTTAATGTTGAAGTTAGGGGCTAAATTTATTTCTGCACAAATCATACTGTTCTTTAATTCAATTGTATTTTCAAATCCTCCAGAAATCAACCACAGAATGAAGGAAAGAATAAAACAAACCCAAAGTCACCTGGTTCTTAATCATTGTCTTCTGTTACTGGGAAATGGCCAGGAAGATGGACGCTGCGTCTTTGGTCTCTTCTTGAGCTGCTCGAAATTTCTGGGTAGAAATCTTAGACTCTGGTCAGTGGTGTCCCCACAAATGACGACATCCAGGTCCTGAGACCTCCTCCTCAGGGCACCTGGTAGATCTTGTTCCTCGAGCCGGGACCTGCGGGTTGAAAAGTAAATTCGCTTTGAGTGTACATTTCCTCTGGGTCCAGATGCTGTCCCTGCTACTGTCACTCAGCTGATTTCAGGACCATCTGTCCCTTTATCTGGAGCTCTGGAAGCTGTTACCCTCTGGAACAATAAGCCATAAGATTCTGAAGGTGTGGGCCGTATGTGTTCCTTCTGTGAAGTCAAAGTGGGGTGAGAGGGCAAAGGAGAATCAGCACAACGCAATGCCCCCACGGCAGGGGACGTCTCACACATATATTTTTGGACAGAGACATATAAAAGGCGAGGATCCGGACACCTATTTCTTTAATATTATATGTGTTCATCTGTTCATGTATTGGTCAAAAAGTTTGCCCACCCCTGCTCTAGAACAATAAGCCAAAAGATTCTGAAGGTGTGGGCAGTATGTGTTCCTTCTGTGAAGTCAAAGCGGGGTGAGAGGGCAAAGGAGAACCAGCACAATGCGATGCCCCCACGGCAGGGGATGTCTCACACATATATTTTTGGACAGAGACATATAAAAGGCGAGGATCCGGACACCTATTTCTTTAATATTATATGTGTTCATCTGTTCATGTATTGGTTCAGAAATCTCTGTACAACTCGTTGTAAACACACTTCAGTGTAAAGACAAATGTACTAAGCCAAGCATTTTCACTCATCATTATGTGATACAAAGGAAAACAAATAGAAAAAAAAATTAAAGCATATAGAGCAAGACTATTGTTTATGGATATATATACACACTTTGTAACAGTATAAAACATGCATTATATAAAACAAGTTCAAGATTGTGGTTATGGGGGATAAGAGCATGAGGGGAGGAGGTTAGGGGTTAATGGGGGGATGAGGACACATTTGTATTACCTTAAACAATAAAGAAATTTAAAAAAAAAGATTGTGGTTATCTCTGGGGAGGAAAGAAGGGGAGGGATGAAAGGATATCACTTAAATTGCATTTGCATTAGTTTATCTCTTTAAAAAGTACCAACAGCAATGTGTGTGTGTGTGTGTGTGTGTGTGTGTGTGTGAGAGAGAGAGAGAGAGAGAGAGA
>NW_006298864.1:54532-57030 GCF_000327345.1 Myotis davidii | reverse complement strand
CTTTATGATGGGAAATCCCTTTGAATGGAAATGGCAGAGGAGGCAGCTCCAAGAACCCATTCGGCAACAGCAATGTCAAAACATCAAGTGACAAAAATCCAATACATCCTACATCTGTCCAGTGAAACCATATACATACTTACTCTAAAGCCAAGAGCAAGGCAAGGATGCACAGTATAACCACTATTATCTACTACCATTCTGGAAATGAAACCCCACTAACTGGATAAAGAACCAAGTAAGAATAATCAATAATAGAGAAGAGGAAGCAAACGATAAGGCATTCCCTAACATGATTAATCCAGAGTCAGTTTCAGAGATTTGAGTAAACATGTATCAAAAATAAGTTTTAGCCCAATCAGCATGGCTCAGTGGTTGAGCTTCAACCTATAAACCAGGAGGTCACTGTGTGATTCCCAGTCAGGGGACATGCCCAGGTTGCGGGTTCAGTCCCCAGTGTGGGGTGTGCAGGAGGCAGCCGATCAACAATTCTCTCACATCATTGATGTTTCTATCTCTCTCTCCCTCTCCCTTCCTCTCTGAAATCAATAAAGATATATCTATTAGTAGAGGAGTAACTGAATGAGTAAAAGTACACACATCTAATGAAATACTATGCAGTTATTAAAAATGCTAAAAATCTATATTTAGTAAAAAGAAATGCACCTCAAAGGTATGTATAGCATAAGCACATGAAAACATGTTGGACTTCATTAATCTTCAGAGAACTGCAAATCAAAATCACAATTGAGATACCACTTCACAGCCCCTAAAATGGCTATAACAAAACCAGGAAAATAGCAAGTGTAGGTGAGGATGTGGGGGAATTGGAACCCTCATGCACTTCTGGTGGGAATGTAAAATGGCACAGGCACTTTGGAAATGTCTGGTAGTTCATCCAACGATTAAACATATTCAGTGCTCACCTCACTGGACTCTTCTTTTTTTTTTCTTTTTTATTCATTAATCTTCAGAGAACTGCAAATCAAAATCACCATTGAGATACCACTTCACAGCCCCTAGAGTGGCTATAGCAAAACCAGGAAAAATAGCAAGTGTTGGTGAGGATGTGGGGGAACTGGAACCCTCATGCACGTCTGGTGGGAATGTCAAATGGCACAGGCGGCTGCCTCCTGCATGCCCCACACTGGAGATCGAGGCTGCAACCGGGCATGTGTCCCAACCAGGAATCAAACCATGACCTCCTGGTTCACAGGTTGATGCTCAACCACTGAGCCAAGCCAGCTGGGCCACCTCACTGAACCCATAATTATGAGCTACTCTGCTCCTCATGATTTTATTACCAACGATTAAACATATTCAGTGCTCACCTCACTGAACTCTTCTTCTTTTTCTTTTCTTTTTCTTTTTTCAGAGAGGCTTTGAATTTTACATTTGAATACCTGTATGCCTATCACACAGGTTTTATCATGCCTTTGTCTCCTTTATTATAGTGGGGCCTTGACTTATGAGTGTCCCGACTAACTTCTCTCGGCCGATTTTTTGCGTTGAGTTGATAGAGTAATTTGAGTTAACGAGCTTCTTAACGAACTCGGTCTCACTGAGCCAAGCCAGCTGGGCCACCTCACTGAACTCTTATGAGCTATTCTGCGCCCCATGATTTTATTGCGATAAACTCGTAAGTCAAGGCCCCACTGTATCTATCTATATGTTACTCCTCTACTCATCAGTAATTTATCTTTAGTCTTTAAGGTGGAGGAAATATTTCAATGGCAAACACATGCAAAGCTGATGTAAAACTATTATTTAGGCCTATTAATTGATTGAGAGGAGAATTTTACATTTGAATACCTGTATGCCTATCATATAGATTTTTTCATGCCTTTGTTTCCTTTATTATATATCTATCTATATGTTACTCCTGTACTCATCAGTAATCTATCTTTAGTCTTTAAGATGGAGAGGAAATATTGCTATGCTCATTTATAGAGAGAGAAACATCGATTTGTTGTTCTACTTACTTATTCATTCATTTACCATATGATCCAGAAATTTCACTCCAGGATTATATCAGAGAAGTAAAAACATGCCCACACAGCTTTAACCAATTTGACTCAGTGAACACTCCAGGATTATATCAGAGAAGTAAAAACATACCCACACAGCCTCAACCAATTTGACTTAGTGAACAGTGTCGGCCTGTGGACTGAATGGTCCCGGGTTTGATTCCAGTCAAGGGCATATGCCCGGGTTGTCGGCTGGATCCCCAGAAGGCGGTTGTGGGCTGGATCCCCAGAAGGGGGCGTACAGGAGGCAGCCGATCAATGATTCACTCTCGTCATTGATGTTTCTCTCTCTCTCTCCTTCTTGCTTCCTCTCTGAAATCTATAAAAATAGATTAAACAAACCAAGAAACATGCCCACACAAAAGTTTGTATGCAGATGTCCTTCTTGCTTCCTCTCTGAAATCAATAAAAATAGACTAAACAAACCAACAAACATGCCACACAAAAGTTTGTACGCAGATGTTATAGCAG
>NW_006298864.1:53114-54454 GCF_000327345.1 Myotis davidii | reverse complement strand
CAGTATTGAGGTATAAAAAGGAATCCATGCTACCACGTAGATAAACCTCCAAAACATGATACCGAGTGAAAGAAGCCAGTCACAAAAGACCATGTTATATGACTGCATTTATATGAAATGTCCAAAACAGGCAAATCTATAGAGACCACAAAGAATGTGGCTGCTTACATATGGGGGATATGGAAGTACAGAGGTGTAACTAGAAGGCACATGGTTTCTTTTTGAGGTGATGAAACGTTCTGAAGTTGACTGTGCCGATGGTTGAATATGACTATGACTATACTAAAAACCACTGAATTGTGCACTTTAAACGGGTAAGTTCTGTGGTATATGACTAATAAAATTGTTATTTTTAAAAAGCTCTGAGTAGAACTCTCATCATATGCTTATTGGAATCTTTAGGGAGAAATGTATAAATGTTTGCAACTTACTTTGAAATACATTTCTTTAAATGTGAAAAAAATGGGTTAATGACAAGCAGAATTGTGATATATGGATAGATATGTAGTAAAGGAAACACAGTAGAATCATGATAAAACCTAAGCATATAGGTATTCAAGTGTACAATTCTTTTAAAAAACGTATTTTATTGATTTCAGAGAGAAAGGCAGAGGGAGAGAGAGGTAGAAACATCAATGAGGAGAGAGTCACTGATCAGTTGCCTCCTGCACACTGGGGATCGAGCCACAACCCGGGCATATTCCCTGACAGGGAATCAAACTGTGACCTCCTGGTTCAGAGGTCGATGCTCAACCACTGAGCCACACTGGTACGGTTCAAAAGTACAATTCTTTAAAATTTGCTATATACTTGAAAATTTTTATAATAACGCAACCAAGGTACATACCCTTGACTGCAATCGAACCTGGGACCCTTCAGTCTACAGTCCGACGCTCTATCCACTGAGCCAAACCGGTTCGGCAGTATAGCAGCATTATTTATAATAGCCCAAATGTGGAAACAACCCAAATCTCCACCAGCCAATAAAGGGATAAACAGAACGTGCTGTATCCACACAATGGCACAGTATTGAGGTATAAAAAGGAATCCATGCTACGACATAGATAAACCTCCAAAACATGATGCCTAGTGAAAGAAGCCAGTCACAAAAGACCACGTTATATGACTGCATTCATATGAAATGTCCAAAACAAGCAAATCTATAGAGACCACAAAGAAAGTGGCTTCTTATATATGGGGGAAATGGAAGGACAGAGGTGGTAACTAGAAGGCACCATTCAACATGGTGCTGATGGTTGAATATGACTATGATTATACTAAAAACCACTGAATTGTACACTTTAAATGGGTAAGTTGTGTGGTATATGACTAATAAAACT
>NW_006298864.1:51270-51805 GCF_000327345.1 Myotis davidii | reverse complement strand
GTGGAAAGCCAAAGCTTTGCAAAGAAGGTACGTTTGCAACTCACCCCACCCACCCACCACCAGCTTCGGCTCTCAGAAACCCCCCAACGACGGAAACATCGGGACCTTCCCAAACACTAGTCACTGTCTATCAGCATCATCGCGAGACCAGACCCCGGATTGCTGACCGTGACCCCGGCTCCTGTCACTGAGCCGCATCTTAAACCCCCAAAGCGAACAGACACTGCCTCCCGATCAAAACCCAGATGGGTTAATGACAAGCAGAATTGTGATATATGGCCATTTAAATTTACTGTTACACAGAAGAGCAGTAAAGGAAACACAATAGAATCATGATAAAAGCTAAGCATATAGGTATTCAAATGTACAATTCTTCTTTTAAAATATATTTTATTGATTTTTTACAGAGAGGAAGGGAGAGGGATAGAGAGTTAGAAACATCGATGAGAGAAAAGCATCAATCAGCCGCCTCCTGCACACCCCCCACTGGGGATGTGCCCGCAACCAAGGTACATGCCCTTGACCAGAATCAAAC
>NW_006298864.1:49615-50397 GCF_000327345.1 Myotis davidii | reverse complement strand
CAGCCAATGTGACTCAGTGTGTTGGGCACCTGCCCAGGCACCAGAAGCTGGAGGGTGCCATTTCATGCCAGGGCACATGCCCCAGGTTGTGGGCTCATCCCCAGTAGGGGGCATACAGGATGCAGCCGATCAATGATTCTCTCTCATTGATGTTTCTGTCTCTCTCTCCCTCTCCCTTCCTCTCTGAAATCATTAAAAATATTTTTTTTTTAAAAAAAAAGAAAAGAAAAATGAAGACTAAAAGAAACATCTATGAACATTTTAACAAAAGTGACCATTGGGGAACTGAATTGGGGCAACTGCGTGCTATTTTACTTGTGCTATAATGATGCTAAAAGGAAATATTTACCAATGTGTGTGTGTGTCGCACAAATTTGCAGGAAGGGCAAAATCCTCATTTTAGTGGCAGCCTGACTTTTTCAGATGCGCTTTGAATCGTCCACCTCCTACAAGCTTTCAGGTCAAGATGAAGCGAGGGGGATGTGGGAAGCCCAAAGCTTTGTAAAGAAGGTACGTTTGCAACTCACCCAACCCACCCACCACCAGCCTAGGCTCTCACAAACCCCCCAACGCATGAAACATCGGGTCCTTCCCAAACACTGGTCACTGTCCATCAGCATCATCGCGAGCCCAGACCCCGGGTTGCTGACCGTGACCCCGGCTCTTGTCATTGAGCCGCATCATTAACCCCCAAAGCGATCAGACACTGCCTTCCTGATCAAAACCCACTCCCCACCGCAGTCCTCAGTCACGCAGACACCAAGCCTGGCCACGGACTGTCA
>NW_006298864.1:47539-49515 GCF_000327345.1 Myotis davidii | reverse complement strand
GCTGACCCCACAGGCACCCTAATCAGACTCCCGCTGGCTGCCTCCCCCCAGCGGACGCCCTGCCCTCCGACCCGAACACTCAGACACCGCGATCCTTCCATCCTGTACCTCCGAGAGCTCCACACGGAGACTGGGTTTCCGCGACCTTCCACGAGCTGCACCTCCGTGAATTCTTTGCCGCGTCTGTCCTCGCGCAGCCTACGCGCCGGTCTGTGGCGACCGAACAGAGTCGGAGGCATTTGTGCGGCGCACCGACGCCTGGACTTCCGGTTTCCAGGGAGACAGTATCTGCGCCCGTGTCCTCATCGCATAAGGGAGCGGCCATCTTTCTACACTTGACGTACAAAAGGCGAAATAGCCGTTTGGACCCGAGTCGCTAGGGAAGGCTTGGGACGGTGAAAAGCCACCGAACGACTTCATTTCTCGGCGCCTCAAAACCCTGTAAACAAACTGCATTCACTTTCAGAAGCTCGAACTGGCGCCAGGCAGACGTGGGGCGGGCTGCGTCCACCTCAGCAACCTGGGGAGAAAGCTGTCCGCTTTGCACAGAGCACGAGTCGGAAACACACCGCGGGCGCAGCCATCTTAGAAGTTAGGTGTCCGTACAAAGGAAAACGACTTGTCCGCGGAGTTAGAAGAGCCAAGGTACAGGCTGAAAGGCAAATACCCCGAAAATGCTTTTGGCGGAAAGATTTGGGGGACAGAAAAGGGTCTTCAGAAGGATAGTTATAAAGACAGACACACACACACCACACCACACACATATACACACACCCAGTGGGTCTTTTTGAGAACTAAAGGCCAGGATTTCTGGAAGGCATAAATAACTCCACAGAGAATACAAAGTTATGCAAGACTGGAAAAGTAGTCACCGTACAGGGTGTCCCCAAAAATGTATTTAATGGCCCTATTCGGCTTGGCTCAGTGGATAGAGCATCGGCCTGCAGACTGAAGTGTCCCAGGTTCAATTCCAGTCAAGGGCACATGCCTGGGATGCGGGCTTGATCCCCAGTGGAGGGCGTGCAGGAGGCAGCCGATCAATGATTCCCTCTCATCACTGATGTTTCTCTCTCTCTCTCTCCCTCTCCATCCCTCTCTGAAATCAATAAAGAAATAATATTTAAAAAAATGTATTCATACTTTTTTTCTGATAGCTCAGTTGATGCCTCTTTTCAGATTTAACCCATTGGAATTAAGAACTATTCAGTGTATACATTTTTGGGGGACACCCTATATATTACATGGCTGAGCTATAAATCGTATGTAATAGCCATCAGAATGTAAATACTACATCTGATTTTTTAAAATTGTGGTAATGCAATAAGTAAACTTTTCCCACGTTCTGTGAGCCATTTTAGCAAATTACCATACCAAACTGAGGAGGAGGTCATGGAAGTCCCTGACTTATAGCCAATCCATGAGAAATACAGTAGGCCCCCACCTGGCAATTGGCATCTGAAGTGGGGGTGGGTAGCAATATTGTAGGATTGGGCCTTTAACCTGACTCAAGGAAGGCATTGTCAGAATTGAATTGGACACACACTTGTTATCACAGATTATTTAAATAGAGAGTTGCTTGGTGTGTGTGTGTGTGGGGGAAACAACCTGCATTTGGTGTCAGAAATATTATAAGGTAGAAAAATAGTTCTCATTATGCAGCTCTTTGGAATACAGTCTGGCAGTTCCTCAAACAGCTAAACACATTTACTATTCTGTGATCCAGCAAGTTCACTCCTAGGTTTGCATCCACAAGAAATGAAAACATATGTCCACACAAAAATATGTACGTTTATAGAAGCATTAATTAAAATAGCCCCAAAATAGAAACAACTCAAATAGCCACGAACTGATGGGGCGAATGGAGCTAGAAAATGATAACCAAGCTAAAATAGAAAAGGGGGAAATAAACAATTTATAAAGTAAGAAATAAAACTAAGATTTTAACTCACTTTTAAGGTGGCAAAGCTTAAAAGATT
>NW_006298864.1:22692-47054 GCF_000327345.1 Myotis davidii | reverse complement strand
CTCCTTGGCTTTTCCAAACCCTATTCTGTTCTCCAAAAGCATCCCTGCCAGTCGCTCTACCTGCTCCCAGCTCCCTAAAGGGCGCCTCCTTGTCCTGTACGGACACGTGACCTTTTCCAAGATGGCTGCGCCCACTGAAAAGTGCGTGCGGGTGTGTGTGTGGGGAGGGGGCCGTGGGGGAGCCTCTGTACGAACCAGCAGAAAGCGGAGGCGGCCATGTTTATCCTCCTGCGCTTCGCGGAAATGTGATGGGACGCGGTTCCGTGGAGACGGGTTAGAAAAGCTGCGTCACCCCTTGTGACGTAACGATGGGCGTCATGACGCTTACGAGGGACGTTCCGCGGACACCTGGTGCAGGAAAGGCGGTTGTACGGCAGGTCTTCCATGATGGCGGCTCTCACAAAAGTTCCCTAAGGGGCGCCGCCATACTTCGTCGTAGTGTCTTCGTCTCAAAGCCCTAAAAGCGGAGCAGAATCTTCGTCTTGGAAGGTCGCCCAGAGGGTGGTTGGCAGCCTGCAGACTCTGATGTCACAGAAGTTAAACCTGACCAGTGAGGTGAGTGTGAGGCGGAAGTGAGGGACCATGGCCCTTCCCACCCAGTGTGTGTGTGTGTGTGTGTGTGTGTGTGTCTGTCTGTCTGTCTCATGTCTCAGTTTGGTGTTTAGGGTTTGTGTGGAGATTTGGGGTTTGTGGTAGGGGAGGCCTGTGAGGAGCTCTTTAGAGGAGCACGCCATTGTAGGGTGGGGGATGCATTCCATGATTGAGGGGCAGGATGGTGAGAAATGGTGCGGGCCCGGGAATGGTCACGGATTGGAGTGGCTCGGGTTAGCCTTATTTCTTCTTAGATGTCACCTCCCCTCCCATGACTGGAATTGAAACCAGCACCTTTCAGTCCTCAGGCTGACACTGTATCCACTGAGCCAAACTGGCTAGGGCTTGGTACAGAAGTTTTCAGTTGGAAAGGGTGAACTCGTTCCAGAGATGGATGGTGGCACTGGTTGTACAATAAAGTGAATGTACATATTTAAAAAAAAACACGTGAATGTACATAATGCCACAGCACTGTACACTTTCAGATGGTTAAAATGGTCTATTTTATCTTATGTATACATTAGAGGCCCAGTGCACGAATTCATGCATGGGTAGGGTCCCTTGGCCTGGCCAGAGATCAAGGGCTATTGGGGCGAGGGTGGGGGCTGGCCCAGGGGAGGGACTCCAGGAGGTTGGCCAGCCACAAGCGGTTGGCTGGCCAGGCCTGCCCCCGATCGGGGGGTAGGGGGAGGCAATTGAGGGCGGGGCCAGCCAGGGGGAGGCCTATCAGGGCCTGGATCAGGCTGGTTGGCTGCCGCAGTGCATGTCATAGCGACCGGTCATCCTGCCATTTGGTCGCTGGGCTTTTATATATATAGAAGATATGTTATTAAATATATTTTTATTGATTTCAGAGAGGGAAAGGGAGAGAGAGATAGAAAACATCAATGATGAGAGAGAATCATTGATCGGCTGCCTCCTATACACCTCCCACTGGGGATCGAGCCCACAGCCCAAGCATGTGCCCTTGACCAGAATCGAACCTGGGACCCTTCAATCTGCAGACCGACGCTCTATCCACTGAACCAAACCAGCGAGGTCTATCTTATGTATATTTAACTAGAAGTTAAAAAAAAAAAAGATTAGGCACATTTATACTTAGAACTTCTATATTAATACCATACGTTTTCTACTAAAGCGTCAGCCCTCCTAAGGTGTTTTTGCAGAAGCTTTATTCCATATGATGCTCATGGAAGCATTCATGGTTCTCTTCTTTCCTAGAAATTGAGGAAGTTGATCATCTGCAGTGGCACTTGCAAAACTAAAATATGCTGAAGGCAATGGAACAGCATGCATCTGGAAGTATTGTTCTGCAGAGCAAAAGTCATTTTCCTTTAAGGCCAAACGATATGTTTGATTTAGATGGGAAAACTTTGAAATCTTAGATTTAATCTACCAGAGTAGAAGCTGTGACATAAGGGAGGCTGCTGAGTTTAATGGAGATGGACGATCCTTTCTCCATGCAAATCATGAGCAAACTCATACTGAAATGAAATTCTACAAAAGTAGCAAGCCCATCAGGACTAAGTCACAATCTCTTAAAATTCAGGAAACAGAATAGAGAATACCTATGAATATACTGAAAGTGGGAAAGCCATCCTCAAGAAGCCTCAGCTCATGGAACATAAGAGAATTCATACAGGAAAGAAACCCCATGGATGCAGTGTCTGTGGGAAAACCTTTTCCAAGAATTTCAAGCTCACTGAACATCAGCATGCTCACAGTGGAGAGAAACCTCATGCGTGCAAACCTCATGCATGCAGCGAGTGTAGGAAAGCCTTTCTCAGGAGATTTCAACTTACTGAACATCAAAAGAGTCAAATGGGAACTAAACCCCATGTGTGCAGGATGTGTGGGGAAGCATTCTCCAGAAAGTTTAGGCTAACTAAACACCAGAGAAGACACACAGGAGAGAAACCTTATGAATGCTCTGAATGTGGCCAAATCTTTTGCAGAAAGGCAGAGCTTAACAAACATCAGAGAAATGAAAGAAGAGAAAAACCCTATGAATGCAGTGAATGTGGGAAAGGTTTCTCCAGAAAGCCACAGCTCATTCCACATCAGAAAGCTCACACAGGAGAGAAACCATATCTATGCAGTAACTGTGGGAAAGGTTTCGTTCAGAAGGGCAATCTTATTATCTATCAGTGGACTCACACTGAAGAGAAACCCTATGGCTACACTGAATGCGGGAAGGCCTTCAGCCAGAAGGCATGTCTCATTGCACATCAGCGGTTTCACACGGTCAAGACTCCCTTTGTATGTACCCAATGTGGAAAGTCCTGTTCGCAGAAATCAGGACTCATCAAACATCAGAGAATTCACACAGGAGAAAAACCCTGTAGGTGCAGAGAGTGTGGGAAAGCCTTCACCACAAAGACAGTGCTCATTGTCCATCAGAGAACTCATATGAGAGAGAGACCTCCTGGATACGATGAGTGTGGGAAAGCTTTTACCCACATGTCATGCCTGGTGAAACATAAGAGGACATGTGTAAGAGAGAAACATATAGATTCATTGAAGGTGGAATATCTTCCCACAAGTAGTCACAGCTTATTAGATACGAGTGAACTCATGCAGAAGGAAAAGCTTGTTAATTTGGTGACTGTGACTCCTCACACATCATTAAACATCAGGGGGCTCCTAGTAGATAGAAATGGAGTCACTGTGGAATAGCCAACTGCCGGACATGCACCCTCAGGAGATAACAGAGAGTTCATACAGGAAACGAATGTTATGAATGAAGTGAATGTGGTTATGCCTTCTATGGTCAGTTATATCTTATGTCACAAAAAACACACAGGAAAAAACTGGTACATTCAATTTGGAAATCCTTGAGCAATAATATCTAGCTGATTATATGATTATGGGTCAATAGAAAGCCTGTGAATGCAGAGGGTAGGAAAGCTGTTTTTAGGAAGATAGACCTTATCTATCACCAGTGATCACCATAGATCATCAGTGAGCTCATAGTGGGTAGAAATGTGACAGAGCGAATGTTCTTGCCCTCCATAGATGTCAGCATATTCTGGAGAGAGTCTGTTGGAAGGCAGTGAATGTGCAGGTTTTCAGCAGGGCATTCTGCCTCATCTGTTAGCAGGTAAAATCATGTAGAAATAAAATGCCGTGAACACACTAAATGTGGAACACCTTTAACAAAATATTGAAGTCCTTGTAAATCAAAGAAGGCCTGTGAAAATGAAGAATATTTGAAGTTCAAGTTCATCATATATTACATAATACACCTGATGAATATTTTTGGACAGGATACCTTGAACCATATTCCTAGTTACTATGTTAAATGATTCTATAACTTAAAGGAGATAGTCTCTACCCCACATCATTGGTTAACATCATCACATATTCACTTCTCCATTTGTAGATTCTTTTCCTTTAAAACAATTATTTCCAATAAACACCCATTATTTGATGATTAGCTATTGCATTTCTCTCGCTTTATTTAAATATTTCAGACAACTAAAGTCCTTCAGAAAATAAACGATTAAATTCATAAATGTAACTTAATGTCCTTAGATGAGTTTACTGTCAATTTATAAATAAGACCAAGTATCACCACAAATAAAATTTTAAGAATTTTCTAGACTTGAATGATAGAGAAATCAGGTTTGCAAACTGAATTGAAAGCCCAAAGGACAATTATTTATTTAAACTTATAACTAGCAAAATATATTCCAACACAGCTCTTGGTAATTTTTGGAAAACAAAAAAGATAATGATAAGGCAATTATAATACAGAATTTTAGATGAGTCTACTTGACTGTATCCTAGCTCTCCCCCTTCCATAATTATTCAAATTACTACTCAGA
The DNA here is from genome assembly GCF_000327345.1 of Myotis davidii. Lineage (NCBI taxonomy): Eukaryota > Metazoa > Chordata > Mammalia > Chiroptera > Vespertilionidae > Myotis > Myotis davidii. The sequence continues at coordinate 42,636 of NW_006298864.1, read as the reverse complement.
ATCCTGCAAATATGAGGTTCTCAATTTCTGGATAATTATCCAGCTGCAGTCTTCCTTGTGAAGGCAGTTTCTTGTCTAACCTCTTCTCTGCCTCTCATGGAATCACCCCAACATTCTACCTCACATCTGCTTTCATTTCCTCAACTCAGAGGGACCAGAGTCTTATACATCCTGGTGTCATATGAGGAAGACAAAAGATCTTCATCGGAGAATTAACCTTGGTGTGGTATGTCGGACTAGAGACTGGATTGGGTCAGGAGTAGACAAAGGAGCTCTAGATGAGTGAGCTGAATCTAGTTCTAGACTGGAATAAAACAGGCTTTTGACCAGTCTGGCAGATATTTTCAGAATCTGATCTGTATAATTATAGGACTGTCAGCAGGGATGTCGGTAGAGGATGGCAAACAACTGATGTACCATAAGGTTCAGAGCAAGAGCTCTTAAGAAGAAGCTAGAGTGTCCTGGCTGGTGTGGCTCAATTGGTTGGGTGTTGTTCCATGCACCAAAAAAGAAGCTAGAGTGGAGGTCTGTCGGTAGATGAAGGATACTAATGGCATTGTAAATAGGTGTGTTTTTATATCAGAGAGGAAGGGAGCAGGAGAAAGAGATAGAAACATCAATGATGAGAGGGAATTATTGATTGGCTGCCTCCTGCATGCCCCCTACTGGGGATCGAACCCACAACCCAGGCATGTACCCTTGATCAGACTCGAACCTGGGACCCCTTCAGTATGCAGGCCAATGCTCTGTCCATTGAGCCAAACCGGCTAGGGTGTAAATGGGTGATTTTTAAAAATCAATTCATGATGTAAAAACCATTATAATAACTTGTACAGAACATCTCAATTGTTCTCTTAAAGATTTAGATATGGAATATATAAAGATCTAGGTCATGCATAAATATTCACTTTATCAGTTTCAATACAAATCATATTACAACAAATAACTTCCTAAATTTATGCTCAAGTATAAGGTCTTGAGTATAAGTTATAGACCATAAACTTTACAAAGGTAAGGAACTTTTGTTAACCTCTATATACTAGATCTCTATATTGTCTGGCATTCATAAAAGCAGGAAAATATATAATTAACCAAAATAACTGGCCTAAAACCCCAATGAGCAAACAATGACATTATTATAACTGTGTAAACTGTTATAAAACTATTCCATTGGATTAAAAAAGTAGAGGATTGATTACTATCTATATATATAAAGCCTACGTGACCATTATGACCAGAATCAAACCAGGACTGATGATACTCTATCCACTGAGCCAAACCGGCTAGGGCTAATTTTCTAAGCAATGTAATTCACTTCTCTATCTGGCTGCCATAACACATACCACAGAGGGGATAGTTTAAATAACAGAATTATTTTCTCACAGTTCTGGAGGCTAGAAGTCCAGAATCAAGGTTCCAGCAGATTTAGCACCTGGTGAGGATCCTCCTGGCTTGCAGACAGCTGCCTTCTCGCCGTGTTGACAAATGGCCTTTTCTTAATTTGCACTGAGAAAGAGATAGTTTTCTGGTGTCTCTTATATGGACATTAAACTTACTGGATCAAAGCCCCATTTTCATAACACCATTTAACTTTCATAGGGGCCCCATCTCCAAATATAGCCACGGTAGGTATTAGGACAACATATTAGTTTGAGAGGATACAAACATTCAGTCTATAACAACTCATACACACCCATTCATGCCTTTCTTGTATTCAAACTACATGCATTCCATCCTATCAGTCCCAGTCTTGACCCATGACAGCATTAGCTCAAAAGTCTGCAGTCCAAAGTCTGATCCAAATCAGATCTGAGTGAGACCTAAGGGGTACAATGTGCTCTGAGGCACAATGCTTCTGCAGCTATGAACCTGAGCCTGTGAAACTGGAGGTTCTGTGCTTCCCAAATAAAATGATGGGACACGGGTGTGACAATAACCGGAAACCTTAACTGAAATTGGAGTTGGGATGGCCTGCAGGGGATGTGTGCACACCCTGTGACTCAAACAGGGAACCCTGGCCGGTGGTGTTCAGTGGTTAGAGCGCCGCATCCACTGGAGAACCGAAGGCTTCCCCTCCCTCCCCCTCCTCGGGGCGCATTGGGGAGGGGGGGCGGCAACCGATCATCAGTCCATGTGTCTCACATGATCTCTCTCTCCCCCTCCCTCCCTTCCTCTTTCTGAAAACGCAATGGAAAAAAATCTCAGGTGAGGATGAAAAAAAGAAGAAAAGTACCTCAAACAGGGAGACAATGCTTTCTACCCCCAACAGGAAGATGTCTCTGATTTACTACCCTACTGGGAAGCCCCCCACCCCCGCCGGCAGCCGCGCTCATCTCCACGCGGGTCCATCCTAGAACCCATGCCGCTGGGAAGGGCAGTGCCAGCTTCACTCCCGCCCCCACTCGCCGGGGAGCCCAGCCTCTCCGATGGCTCTACCCCTTTTGCCGACCCCCCGAACAACAGTTCTCCTCCACCCCAATCATAACAAGAGCTTCCTAACCCCGCCATGTACCCGCTCCCCGGATCCATGCCGTCTTCGCCCGTCTCTAACCCCTAGACGGGCCTCCAATGCCGCTTCCTCCACGAAGCGCCCTCCACCCGGAATTCTCGGGGGGAACAGCTGGCGCCCCTCCAACTGCTCGGGTTCCCTTCCGTGGCACTGACTCCCGAAGATGACCGCGTCCACTGAGCTCCTCTCGGGCCTCGGGCTCCAAGGTTTAACGCCCTGCACCATCCCTGCCCATCCTGAGGGGGGGCGGGCGGCCTGAACCCCGGGTCAGCGTTTCCGTCGGGAAATGGGGTGACATGGGTCGTTTTCAGTTTTTTCTCACCTAAATTATTTGAGTTGGTTTTAACATTGTTCCTCTAGGGTTTCTTGCTATATTATATCATCTGCAAATATATTTTTACTTTATAAATTTCTATGCTATAATTACATGGACTCATAGTTCAATATTAATTATTAATGGAAATAATTGTTCTCCTTGCTTTGTTCCTACAATGTTTCCCCTTAAGCGAAAGTGCTGGTATGTAAATATATAATCATACTAAGGAAGTATCCATGAATTCCTATGTCCTTGAGTGGTTTTTTAAAAATCATACTGTTGATTTTTTTTTCTCAAAGGCTTTTATAGCACCAATGGAGATAGTCATATGAATTTTCTTTTAAGATATATCAAGTGAATTTCATAATATCAAAACATATATGGTGACATTTCTTTTTTTAAAAAAATATATTTTATTGACTTTTTTTACAGAGAGGAAGGGAGAGGGAGAGGGAGTTAGAAACATCGATGAGAAACATGGATCAGCTGCCTCCTGCACCCTCCATACTGGGAATGTGCCCGCAGCCAAGGTACCTGCCTTTGACTGGAATCGAACCTGGGACCCTTCAAATCCACAGGCTGACGCTCTATCCACTGAGCCAAACCGGTCAGGGCATACGGTGGCATTTCTTAATAAAATTTCTGTCCTTGCATTCCTGGTATATATCTCACATGGCCATGTATATAATTTTCCTAATGCCATGTTTCCAGTATGATTTTATTCTTGACCTGTTTGATAAGGAAGAATTTCTAAACATAAGCACCATGCTTAATCTTGCATCTATTATTCATTGCCAAAACAATCCATATTTATTACTGATCACTAACACATTTTGTAAGCACAGGAAGGATATTGTGGATGACTGCTCACCTGAGATGCATGGTTATCCCAGGGAAGAGAGGAGTAAGACTAGAAATGAGAAGGAGAGAATATAGAATAACTTCTTTCTCTATAGATGGTTGTATCATTCCTCATGGTACACATATTAATCCCATCATTTAGAAGAACAATGTAATAACTTGCAATAAAAATGAAAATTTACACATATCACTACTGAATGACTAAGTGCTGGAATCCCAAACATATGTTTCCACAATACCATGTATATCCTTCATCCATGGCACGACTTCTATTTTATCCGTATTAGATTTTACATATGTGTCTCCCACACCAGGCTCTGAGCCCTTAGGAACAAAGATCCAGGTCAATTTATCTTCGTATATCTGAGGACTGACAACATGATCCGGCATGTAGTAGGTGTTTAATTTTAAGACACCTTTTTACCCTGGAGACTATGTCCTGAATGTGTACACCAAAGGATTTGGGAAATAGTAAATAATGAACCATTGCCCTAACCGCTTTGGCTCAGTGGATAGAGCGTCGGGCTGCGGACTGAGAGGTCCCAGCTTCGCTTCCGGTCAAGGGCATGTACCTTGGTTTCGGGCACATCCCCAGTAAGAGGTGTTCAGGCTCTTTTCGGAACCGCCTTTCCCTGTAAATCCTCTGAGAATGATTTTTGGTGACTTGGTTGTGGCTATTCAGGATACACAGGATCTTTCTCTTTTCTTTTTTTTAACGTATCTCAGTTTATCTTGCAACACAAGACGAAAGTAATATTTTCTTGTCGTGCATTGGGGTTGCCATTATTTTTGCCCCGGTTCCTTAAAACCCTCGCTGTCTCGCATCACAAAGCCCACGAACAGACGCTCTCCTCCTGCCACCTCTGCTCCGCACCCAGTTCCAGTCTCCTCATCCCCATTTGTTTTCCCCAACACGTTGCAGCGGTTCTCAACCTGTGGGTCGCGACCCCTTTGGCGGTGGAACGACCCTTTCACAGGGGTCGCCTAAGACCATCCTGCATATCAGGTATTTACATGATGATTCATAACAGTAGCAACATGACAGTTATGAAGTAGCCACGAAAATAATTTTATGGTTGGGGGTCACAACATGAGGAACTGTATTTAAAGGGCCAGAAGGTTGAGAACCACTAGAGTTACCGGTATCTTTTCCATAAACGATCCCCGATTCTTTGCTCCCAGCCGGTTCCTTACTATACGACCCGAACGTTCCCAATATGGCCTCGTCGCCCTGCGTTTTCCAAAGTGGCTGCGCGGGGACGAGGGCGCGGCCCTTCTCTGCGGAGGCCGGGCCTGTGATTGGCTTAGCTCTCGGGTCTGTTCGGAAGACTTCGGCGGCCAGTGACAAGGCTAACTAACAGCCGCTGGAATGGCCCTCTCACTCTCCGTACGGAGCTTACTCCAAAATGGCGGCGCCCAGTCGAAGATGGCCGCTCTCAGCCCAGGTAATGGGACTGTGCGCGGCCATATTGCCTAGAGGGTATTTTCCACCGGGACCAGAATCGGCCTTTGTCGGTAGATCGCTCACTTCCAGGGTGTTATGGAGCCAGCGTCATAGCGCGAAACTAGCACCAGCCAACAGGGGAGGGAAAGCGGAAGTGGCGCGTCCCCCAGGTGAGGTCACAATTCTCCCTCGAGGTCGCGTTCGATTTCTGCAGGCGGCGTCTGGAACGATTCCGCGCCTGGGTCGTGGAGAGGGAGGTGGCGATGGTCCCTGACCGCGGGGTGTGGTGGATGAGGACAGGGGTTGGGGGTCAGTCGCCTGAGGTTCTCGTGGCCAGAGTTGCAGCATCCGGGGGGCCGTGGTCCTCGTGGAAGTCGGTGCCGGGGGAGCCGTGAGTGGGCGCGTCGCCACGTGCGGGGTGGGAGCCGGTGGGTACCCTCGGGAGAGGTCGGTGGGGTTGGGACGTCAGGAGGCTTCAGGTGGACACACATTTGGGTGTGTCCTAAACATCGGGGTGTTTGTTGTTCCCCAACTTTTTAGTCCGAAAAATGTCAAGCGTACAGGAAAGTCAGAAGAATAGCAAAATGACCACCTTTATACCTGCCATTTAGATCCATGAATTGTTAAAATCGTGCTGTAAACACTTTTGCGTCTGTGTCAGTCGGTGTACACACATCTTGAAAGCACGTTAGTTTTGGGTTTTATGCCAATTCTGCTACTTGTGTGTGTGACTGGGTAACTTCTAAGACTTCATTTTCCCACTTAAATCATATCTACTTTACAGATCCTCAGGAGCCCTACCTCCATGACCTCACAAAGGGCCCATTTCCAAATAACGTCAAATTGAGGATTAGTGTTGCAACATACAGATTTGTGGCGCACAATAGTAAGTCTCTTAATATAGGTAGGTACTTGACAAAAAGTAGCTATTCAAGTATATACCTTTTTAGTGGGAGTTTTTCTATTTATAATAATTGTATTAACTTTTTGTAGTACGTATTTTACATGTTCTCTACGTGAGTTTATGTTTGAAATTAAATGGAGATCGCTACTTTTTATCACATTATCATTAGATGCTTGTCATCAATAAAAAGCAGAGAATAAGAATCACCTTCAATTTACTAACTTTAAGCTATCTGTAATGTTCTGAAATGTATTTTCAAACTGAATAATGTCTTATGGATTTTTAAAAATTGGTTTTAGAAAGGGAGGAAGGGAGAGAGAAACATCGATGTCAGAGAGATATATCAATTAGTTACCTCCCGCACATGGATTGAATCTGAAACGTAGGTATATGCCCTGACCAGGAATTGAACTGGCAACCTTCTGTTGCCGGGGATGGAGCTCCAAACAACTGAACCACACTGGCCAGAGCTGGATATTTTTTTTAAATAATTTATAAAAGTAAGGTCACATTAAATGCATATTTCAAAGGCTTCTGATTTAGTTTTATCAAACTTACCCAATAACATTCTATTATGTAATGCTTCCACATACAATATACCAGGGTTTTCTGTATGTTTAGTGAGAGTGGGTATACCATCCTTCTGTTTATTTTCTAAGATGATAGCACCATTTTGGCTTGTTGACCATCTTTTTGGTATAAAAGGTGCATCATTGTGGTCTCTCAATGATCAACATGGTTGATCATTTTTTTACATGTTCATTGGCCTATTTTAAACTTGAGATGCTTGTTTTTTCTTTACTGATTTTTAAAATGTTTTTATTGACTTTTAGAGAGAGAGAAAGGTCGAGGGCTAGAAAGATAGAAACATCAATGAGATCCATCTGCTCCCTTCACACACCCACTACTGGGGATGGAGCCCACAACCCGAGCATGTGGCCTGACAGAATTGAACTGGTGACCTCTTCTGTCCTGGGTCAACGCTCAACCACTGCTCTACACCAGCCTGGCTCTTTACTGATTTATAGAAACAGTAACATATTTGGAATAGTAGTATTTAAAAAAAATTTTTTTTATTGGAGAAACATCGATTTGTTGTTCCACTTATTTATGCATTCATTGGTTGATTCTTGTCTGTGCCCTTACCAAGGATTGAACCTGGAATCTGGGCATATTGATATGATGCTCCAACCGAGCTTCCTGGCCTGGACCTGGAGTAGTAGTCTTTTGTTACTTATTTTGTATTTAACAATTGGCTGGCCTTTGTCCCCAGTTCTTGAGAGGTGGCCTCTAAATTGTTGGAATGTGCTGTTATGAGTGTCTGTGTATTCATGGTGGGACCTGATAGTTGTGCTAAGGTGACACCTGGTGGGTGCATAGATATAGTTTAGATGGGGCTGTTTATGCCCCAAACACCAATCACGGTGATTAGAGATTTGGGGTTTTGAGCCAGGTAATATCAGTCCAACCTCCAGGAGAATAGGATGGCTGGAGGATGAGTCACATGGCAGTCATTATTTAATCATGTTTATGTAATGAAACTAATCAATACCATAGACATTTGAAATGTGAGCTTCTTTGGTTGGGAATAGCCTGCATACTGTTACACACAGATACTGTTGCACATGTGTCCTGGCTCCAAGTAGGAAGGACAGTGGAAGCTTCTGGTTTGGGATCCTTTCAAACCTCACTGTTTGTGTTTCTCAGAGTGGTTAGGATCTGTATCCTTTTGCTACAAGAAAACTGTCATTTTGTACATTTTTCCCTCCCGGTACCTAATAGGTTTTTTTTGTTATTGTAAATAATGCGTTTTTTTTCTTTTAAATACTTTTGTGTTTGACCATGACATTTCAGTGAATATTTGTATTGATCTTAAAGCAATTCCATAGTGGCAGTTTTGTTTGTTCTTTTGCAGTTTTCATTTCTTCAATTTTTCCCATTTTACTGGTCAGGGTTTGATTTGTGGTACATTTTTGTATGTGTGCTGCCAAAGCGAGCACATGGTACGTTTTTGGGTAAAGATTTTCAGAGTGGTTATCATTGTCATGTCCCCAAGCTTAAAGTAATGGTATGGAATTTTTGTAGCTACTGTTTATCAAATTAACCAAGTTCTTGTCTATTTCTAGTTGAATAAGATTTTAAAAAATTGTGAGTGGGTATGCTATTTTATTACCTGTCTTTTCTTCATCTACTGAGATAGTTCTTACTACAATATCCTTAAATTCATGAAATGAAGTCAGCTGTGCATTGTATAATGCTTTCTATATATCAATGGATATGGTTTCCTAATATTTCATTTAGGGTTTTTATAGCCAAGTTCATAAATGAGATTGGCCTATAAATTTCTCTCTCATATTGTCCTTAAATTTAGGTCTGTTCTCCTAAGTTCTTTTGCTTCTTTGCATGTCTGGTAATTTTTTAAAAAAATATTTTTTTATTGATATTTTTAGAGAAACTAAGGGAAGGAGACAGATTTGTTCCACTTATTTATGCATTCATTGGTTGCTTTTTGTAAAAATATTTTATTGATTTTTTTACAGAGAGGAAGGGAGAAGAATAGAGAGTTAGAAACATCGATGAGAGAGAAACATCGATCAGCTGTCTCCTGCACACCTCCTACTGGGGATGTGCCTGCAACCAAGGTACATGCCCTTGACTGTAATTGAACCTGGGACCTTTCAGTCCACAGGCCGATGCTCTATCCACTGAGCCAAACTGGTGAGGGCCTTTTAACTACTTTTGATGTTTGCTCTGGGTCATAGTTCAGTTACTTCGAAACAGTTTGATTCTTTTTGAATTTTTATGAGTTTCTTTCAGCCATACTGATGACAGACGTAAGAGAGCAAGATCAGTGCTCCTGATAATATTGCAGCTCAGTTGGATTCTTTGGAGGCATTCTTTTAGCTTTGTTAGGTGGGGCCAAAACAGTCTTTTGTGTAGGGTTACTTTGCCCTTGCTACTGAGGCAATCTCCTCAACCCCCGCCCCACCCCACCCTCCATGTATTAGAAGGCCTTTTCACCCTGGCTAGTGAAAACACAGACTATTTCTGATCGTGTGTGAGCTCTAGGAATTGTTATGCCTTCTGGGCCTTTCAATGGTCTTGGTAGTTTCTTTTTTGTTTTTTTTTGTTGTTGTTGTTTTGTTAATCCTCACCCAAGGATATTTTTCCACTTATTTTTAGGGAGAGTGGAAGAGAGGGGGAAAGACAGAGAGAAACATCGATGTGAGAGAAACACATTGATTGGTTGCCTCCTGCACAAGCCTCGACCAGGGCCCAGGCTGGGGAGAAGCCTGCAACCAAGCTACGTGCCCTTGACCAGAATTGAACGCAGGACCCTGTAGTCTGAAGGCCAATGCTCTATCTACTGAGCCAAACCGGCTAGGGCCTTGGTAGCTTCTTCACAGTTCATTAGTAGTTAGCCAGAGACATAGGGGAACCATCGGCACACCTAAAGAAGTAGTTTTCAGTTTTCTCTCTCTCCCTCCCCCTTCCTTCATCTACTGAGATGGTTCTTATTACACTATCCTTACATTCCTGAAATGAAGTCAGCTGTGCATTATATAATGCTTTCTGTATATCAGTATATACAGTTTCTCCTTTTTTTCTCTCTCCCTCCCTCCCTCTCTCTCCCTTTACCCTGATGTTCTGCCTGCAAACTTACCATCTTTGCTTCCTCAGACTTTGAATTCTGTGTCATTAACTCAACAAGACTGCCAGACTTTTTGGGGGTTCTTTCTCCCTGTGTTACGGCCTGGAAAGTCTCTCCAGCATTCAAAGAGGGTTTGTTTGTTTCTCTTCTTCTCTGATTTCTATGTCTGAAAATAGTTGTTCCAGATATTTTCCCTAATTTTAAAACGGTTAAGATCAAGGATGATTCTTGCAATTCACCCTGGGATCAGAGGATTTATTGATAATGAGGGTTTGTGTTTTATTCTTGCTCCATGAGTTACTAGTTGTGTGGCTTTTAGCTAGGTGCTTGACCTTTTCTTTCCTGGTTTTCTCTGAAGTGGAATAATTATAGTCTGTATCTTATAGGGTTATTGTGAGGGTTAAGTGAGAAAAAATCCTTTAAAATAGTTCCTTGCTTGTTTAGGAACTTGCTTTTATTATCATTTTCACGCCACACAAATCTTTCCTTGACTCCATAGATGCTGGCTTCCTAGAACGAGGCAGCTTCTGTAAATGAAAAAAGGTAGATCTCAAGTCCAGAAATTACTCCCTGCAGAGGCTACCCTTGAGGAGACACCAGTATCTGGATTTCAGGGAAGATACTGAAAGTGGTGGCCACTTCCTGAAAGCTGTTGAAATGACTAAGTCCCAGGTGAGCTTGTTATTTCCCACTTTGTTATCTAGATTTCTGGAAGTTTTAAAAATATGTACAATCAAAGAGAACATATATAGACACGTTGTGGCTGGGAGACATGTGCGTGGATTGGGAAACAGAATAAATGATTCAGAGTAGCCATCCGGAAGGAAGGTTTATCTGTGAATCTTGCAAAGTGCTAATAATTAGAACATTGCCACATCAGCAGTAGGACCCAGAACTGAGTTGCAGATTTTCCTGTGGTAATACTGGAAACCTTCACAAGAGAATAAAAACATGTTATAAGATTTACTTTGTATATATGGAGGAAGCACATGTATTCCTTGAGATCAGTAAATATTTCCTGACATTGTGTGAAGAAATGTCTTTGATGGGTCTTCCTCTTCCATTTTTCTTATCTGGAATGTAGACCTTGTTATCTTCCTAAGGAAATGTAGGAGATATAAAAGGCACAGGTCAAAAACTGTAAAAGCCTCTTACCTATAAAACGTAGATAATAACAGAGCTTACGTAAGGGCTGTTATACAGACCATTGTGTTAATATTTGTAAAATGTTTAGAATGATGCACAGCACATAGTAAGAACTCTATTTGCTTATAAATATGATTTAATATGTAGCACAATCAATTTCTAACAGGCAGGTCTGAGCATAGCATACTTTTGCATATGAACAGCACTGCGGTGACTACCAGTGTCTGTAGGAAATACGTACACTTGCTCCAAGACCAGTTTCTGCTAGTTACCTAGCCATCTGTTCTCACCAGCTTCTCCTGTCTCACTGATCTATTTGCAGTTCCTAGAACCCAAATAGATTAGAAGTTGTATGACATAGGGCCTTGCTTCATTTCCAGTTTTTATTGTAAAACACATAGTAGGTAATATTCAGTGCTCCTAATGTGGTTGCGGATGATTTTTATGTAATTCCAAGTTTTAACCTTTTATGTTGGGTGAATGAATAAAGAAGTGAATGAAGAATGCACAAAGGGAGGACAGTTTTTAATTAATTCAGCTCAAAAGTGTAAATCAGAATTAGAAATATTTATGAGTTTGCATAGTATAAATAATCAGAATATCCTATAATTATTTTATACATTTTTTTATATTAACTCCAGACTAAAAAGGATTGTGTTATAACAGGGCATATTGTCGTTCAGTGATGTGGCTGTATATTTCACCTGGGAAGAGTGGCAGCTACTAGACACTGCTCAGAAGAATCTCTACCGGGATGTGATGTTAGAAAATCATAGCAACCTAATGTCATTGGGTAAAGACAACTTTCCTAAACATCTCAGCAAAGGCCCATGAATTGCCTGTCTTTTCTACATTGCTACAATGTATGGATACTCGTATTCTCAGTGATTTTGAACTTGGACTTATATAGGACTTATTTTAAATTAGAACTTATTTTCTTTATGACCAGAGAATGACAGTACTTACTTTTATTTCCAAATGAAAATTTCTATTTTGCTGAGATTTAAACTATATGCTCTCTGAAACAGGACTTTCCCTCAGCTCTCTGTGGTTACTTGATAGGTTATCAAGCTACCAAACCAGAAGCAATGTTCTACTTGGAAAAAGGAGAAGAACGAGGAACAGTAGGGAGAGAATTTCCAAGTCATTTTAATCCAGGTAAGTGAAATCAAAGTAACACTTGGTTATTGCGGGACCCTTGTTATTTTAATATTTTTTTTCTCAGAGTCTCTGAACCTTTAGAGGTTAGAGAAAAAAGGTATTTTATATGAATTTTCCCTGCTTCTCTTACCACCCTTCCATATATGACTATTTTTCTAGCCACCTAGGAGGTGCACCTCTTTTATCTACCCTGGGTCAGATCTTTGCCTATTTCATCTGGTCTTTTCTTATTTGCTTGGTTGTTTTTCTACTGAAGCTTAGTAGGCACAACCAGCCTCCTCCACCTCTTATCTATATTCATATAACTCATATGACGCCTTCAAATATTCCTAGATTGTTGCCAAGTTTGATGACACCCATGTTTTCCAGTGCATTATGTATTACCGGTTCTTTTATTGAATGCCTCAGACTTATTTTGTGCACCTGCTATATAGACTTCTTCATTCTCTTTGACTAGTGACTTGAGATTTCATCACCCTCCATGTTATGATAATGGTAGAATTCATTGTGTTTTTTTTACCCCCCTAGAAGTAATGTGGCAAGTTGATGATTGGTATCAGGAAGACACCGAGAAGGATGAACCTGTGGAGAAAGATCATGACAATTATGCATTGGGCAAAATACTTTCTCTTAGCCAAAACTTTGTTCCATTTAAAGAAAAATCCTATAAATGTATCTCAAGAGAAATAACTTTGGAACAAAATTCAGATTCAAATTTTCAGATTAAAAACCATGCAGACATGAACTCTGATAAGTTAAATGGTTCTGGGAAATCATTTTTCCATACGCTACGTGAAACCTCTCACATTCATCCCCAGCACTATGAACCAAATTTACATGTGAAGGTTTTCAGTCTGGTGACAAATCCTAAAAGACATCGCAGAATTCACACAGAGCGGAAACATTATGAATGCAGCGAATGTCCAAAGTCTTTCAGGTATAAGTCAAAGCTCATAATACACCAGAGAACTCACACGGGAGAGAAACCCTACGAATGCAAGGAATGTGGAAAAGCTTACAGCGAGAAGACTAAGCTCAGGTTACATTGCAGAACACACACAGGAGAGAAACCTTTTGAGTGTAGTGATTGTGGGAAAGGTTTTATGCAGAAGTCAAACCTGATTATCCATCAACGAACTCATACAGGAGATAAGCCCTATGAGTGTAAAGAATGTGGAAAGGCATTCTGTAGTAAGTCTCAGCTTGTTGTTCACCAAAGAATTCATACAGAAAAATCCTATGAATGCAGGAAATGTGGAAAAGCCTTCACTAAAAACTCACACCTCCTGACACATCAGAGAACGCACACAGGAGAGAAACGTTACGCATGCTGTGAATGTGGAAAAGCTTTTGTATATGCATCACAGCTCATTGTACATGAGAGAAATCATACCGGAAGAAAACCTTACGAATGTAAGGAATGTGGGAAATCTTTTAACAAAAAGTCACACCTCATAAGACATCAGAGAATCCATACAGGAGAGAAGCCATATGAATGCAGTGAATGTGGAAAAGCTTTTATAGACAACTCACATCTTATTGTTCATCGAAGAACTCATACAGGTGAGAAGCCTTATGAATGCAGGGAATGCGGGAAAGCCTTTAATAAAAAGTCATCGCTCATAACACATCACAGAATTCATACAGGAGATAAACCTTATGAATGCACTGAATGTAAAAAAGCCTTTATAGACAGGTCACATCTCATTGTCCATCAGAGAACTCATACGGGAGAGAAACCCTATGAATGCAGTGAATGTGGGAAAGCTTTTATAGACAACTCACAGCTTATTGTTCATCAAAGAATTCATACAGGAGAGAAGCCTTTTGCGTGCAGGGAATGTAGAAAAGCCTTTAGTTATAAGTCATCCTTCATAGCACATCAGAGAATTCATACAGGAGAAAGGCCTTATGAATGCACTGAATGTAGAAAAGCTTTTATATACAAGTCACATCTCATTGTCCATCAGAGAACTCATACAGGAGAGAAACCCTATGAATGCAGTGAATGTGGAAAAGCTTTTGTACGAAAGTCAGTGCTCATTGTACATCAGAGAACACATACAAGGGAGAAACCCTTTGTCTGCCTTGAGTGTCGAAAAGCCTTTACCAGTATGGCAATGCTCAGTACACATCAGCTGATTCATACAGGAGAGAGGCCCCATGGATGCAGTGAATGTGGAAAAGCTTTCCGCCAAAAAAGCCATCTTATTATCCATCAACGATGCCATAGTGGTGAGAAATACTATGGAGGCATTCCATCTAGTGAGACCTTCAGCTAGAAGTTACAGCTCATTAGGCATCAGAGATGTCACACAGGAGAAAAACCATATCAGTATACTCAGTGTGAGAAAGCCCTTTTTTGTGAAATCATACAGCAGTGTCCATCAGAGAGGTCATGCAGGACAAAAACCTTATCTATGTAATGAGTGTGGGAATACTTTGTCAATTTTGTTCTCACTTCACATGAAATTCATACAGAAAAAAAAAATCTGTGAAACACATTAAGGGCTGGAAGATGTTAGTGAGATGTCAAATCTCACTGAATATAAAAAAATCACAGACACACACACACTACGAATATGGTGAAGGAATATTTTTCTATTACTTTTGACCTCTGCAAGTTTCAGAAAACTTAATCAGGAGAGAAATCTTTTAAATGCAGTGAATATAGGAAAATTATTTGCCACCAACTTAGCCTCATATTTCATTGGAGAAAGGCAATATGTATGCATGAGTTGAAAAGTCAAAATCTTTTTTTTTTTTTGTTAATCCTCACCTGAGAAAATTTTTCCATTGATTTTTAGGGAGAGTGGAAGAGAGAGGGAAAGACAGAGAGACATCGATGTGAAAGAAACATCGATTGCCCCCTGCATGAGCCCTGACCAGGGCCCAGGCCGGGGAGGAGGCTGCAACCAGGGTACGTGCCCTTAACTGGAATTGAACTTGGGACCCTTTGGTCTGCAGGCTGATGCTCTATCCACTGAGCCAAACTGGCTAGGGCTAAAATAATTAAGAAAAATCCCAGTATACACCACACAGAAATGAAAACTTTTTGAGTGCACAAAAGGTTTTGATAGGTCATCATACAATTTTCAGTTTTTACAGGAAAAAATGTGAATCCTGGAATATCTTCCAAACAAATGAATTTTCATACCAAAGAATGCAGATGACTGAAGACTGTAATAAGAGATGCCTCTGGCATTTAACCCAAACTTATTGTGCATCAGATAATATTTATTAAGGAGAGTTAATATAGTATAATAATGGTTGTAAAGATTATTTATGTAAACAACTTTATCATAGAAGTTCTGATCCTGTATAGAAAATGTACTACAAAGTAGTCAGTTATGAAGATCAGATAACTCCAGCATGCAAAATAACACTTTATGTTCGGATATATTGGATAGTCAAAGCAGTAAATTAAGAAACCTCATCAATGTATGTATTTGCTTTATTTCTGAGTATTTTTGTACAACATATATATATATATATATACTCATTTTCAGATTTCACAAGTTGTGTACCACAAAATTCTTGTTAAAGTTTGTATGTGTAGTATCCACCAAAAAAACGCCAACATTGTAAATTCTTGTACATCATATAAATTGAAAAGGAAGTGATTAGGCTCAAGATTGAAGAAGACTGTAAACATAATGGCATACACATATTTACTGTTTACTGGTCTATGTAAATGGAGCTGGTATTTCTTTTCAGCCCTTTGGAATAATACATTTTTTAAAATTGTTATTTGGTTTTCACATAGGGAAAAACACTCATTAAAAATAATTGAGATTTAAGAGTGATGAGTAATCACAAATTTTCTTTCCTGAACTGAGTCCTGAAAAACTGCAAGCAGCTATTTTTAAAGAAATAAAGACTAAAATGTCACCTTTTTGGTGGTGTTGCTCATATGAGGAATGTGGCTTAGAACCCTGAAACCTAGTTTATTAGTTTCCTAGGGCTACTATAAGTACTATAAGCAGAGTGGCTTAAAACAAAAGAAAGTTCTGGAGGCTAGAAGTCCAAAATCAGGGTGTCATTAGGGTCATGCTTCCTCTTAAACCTTTTGGGGAATCCTTTCTTGCGTCCCAGCTTCTGGTGACTTGCTGGCAATTTTTGGCATTCCTTAACTTGCAGCTGCATGAATCTAATCTCTGGTTTCATCATCACCTGGCATTTTGCCTATATGCCTCTGTGTCTTCATTTGACCATCTTATAAAATCACCAGTCATTGGATTCGGGACCGACCCTAGTCCATTATGACTTCATCTTAACTAATTACATCTGCAACTACATTATTTCCAAATGCAGTCACATTGTGAGGTACTGGAGGTTAGGACTTAAACATACTTTTGGAGGGAAGGTATATTGGTTCTGGTACCAGTTTCAATGTGTGTTTTTCCGGGGGATGAGGGTAGTTTTCCACACCAACAAACTATTCTCAGACACCAGCGGGTGCCCAAGAATTCAGCTCTTTTCTGACACTACCTACCTGGAGACAGCATCAATTTCACAGGTTAAGGGTGCTTTTCCACAAGACTGCCCCCTCCCTTCAGATGGCAGCAATAGTCCCAGGCTTTTACCCATGCTTCTGACCAAGGACTATAAACGAGGTTTCAATGACCCCCTCCAACTCAGAATGCCAATTAAAAGTACAAGTTGTTACCTGTACTTCTGCCCCACTGGCTATAAATCAGAGTTTACACAACCCTCATCTGGTTTGTTTAATATGCTAGACTGGCTCACAGAACTCAGAGAAACATGTTACTAAGTCACTAGTTTATTGTAAAAGGCTCTAACTTAGGAACAACCAGATGGAAGGGGCATAGCACAAGCAAAATGGGAAGCAGCATGAAGCTCCCATGCCCTTTCCTCACATTTCCACGTGTTCCACCTGGAAGCTCTCCACACCTCCTCCTCTTGGGTTTTTACATAGTCTTCATTTCATAGCCATGATTGATGACATCACTGCCATTGACAACTGGTTCCATCTTGAGCCCTCCTGGAGTTGGGCTTGTGTGGAACTGAAAATTCCAATCCTCAAATAACAATGTTGCCTCCACTGGCAACCAACACCCATCCGTAGGTGGTTTCCAAAAGTCACCTCAATAACGTGATAAAAGACACACTTATCACTCTCAACACTTAGGAAATCCCAAAGGTTTGGGAAGCTGTGACTCAGGAATTGTAAAATTTCACTTGGGTTCTTTTCAATTGCATTTATTTCTCCACTGAGAAACTGAGAACTCTATTTTAAGAGTGTTGATGTGTATGCTTCATGAAATACTGTTATCATAGCCACTTTTAAGTCTTTTCTCTGGTGGTCCTAATGCATCAGTCTCACAGGTTTGTCATCTGATGATTGTCTTTCCTCCTTATAATTGGTCAGATTTTCCTGGTTCTTTGTATGTAATTTTGTGTTGCACCCTGGATACTTTGATTATAACGTTGTGATAGTCTGTCCTATTACAATCCTCTGGAGAATGTTAATTTTGTTTGAGAATGCAATCAACCTGATTATATTCAAACCAGAAATCCATCTGTGAGTAGTGGGACCAATTTCAATTTTCAGTGCAAGTTTCAAACTCCTTGTGATGCTGTTTGGGTGTGCTCCTCACATGAACCATTTGGAGTTCATTTAGGTTTTAGGTACTGGTCTACATCATAGTAAAGTTTTACTTTATTACTCTTCTTCTTTTTTAAAAAAGTATTTTATTGTTTTTTTACAGAGAGAAAGGGAGAGGGATAGAAAGTTAGAAACATCGATGAGAAACATTGATCAGCTGCCTCCTGCACACCCCCCACTGGGGATGTGCCCGAAACCAAGGTACATGCCCTTGACCGTTATCAAACCTGGGACCTTTCAGTCCACAGGCCAATGCTCTGTCCACTGAACCAAACCAGTCAAGGCTTTATTATGCTTCTTATTGTGCTTTTCACGTGTCCTGAGTCTGGACTCTGGGATTTATGTCACAGAATTAGAGTATTACCCTTCTTTAGCTTTTTTCTTTTTCATATTTCCTCCCCCAATGTTTCTGGTCCCCTGGGACCTCCTTTACTAGTACTTGCTAGTACTCTGGCTAGAAATGAAGGAGTTCTTTCATTGTTTTAGTCTTCCATGATGTCAGGCAATTTTGCTCTAGGCCCACCCAAGGGCAAAGCAGTGATATAAAAGATAAAGGAAAAGAAAGGATTTCCTCCAGGCTTTTTGCAAAAAAAAAAGAAAAAAAAAGGGAGTGCTTTTCCAAGTGTTGCTATTCATAAAAAAAAAAAAAAAAAAAAAATGGGAGTGCTTTTCCAAGTATTGCTATCCATAGAGATGAATTTTTCTCGGGCGGGGTGATAGGTGTCCATACAGTTGCCACTGTTGTGACAGTGTGGTTTTGAGATGAGTAAGTCTTAAGCCAGAACCAAGCTAAAAAAAAAAAAAAAGAGAGACAAAAGAAAATGCAGATTCCCATCACACACTTCCAGACTCGTGGGAATTACTTTTCTCTGTCCTCTGGCCATTGTAACTAGTTTCTCTTAGCATCTTTGCTTTTTATTCCAGCTGCACAGTTCCCCAATTTGACCTTATTAAAGTCAAAGGTGGGAGATAAAGAAAAATGAAGAAACTCACTGCTTACTCTTTTTTGTTTTTTTAATTTCACACTTTCTTCTCCAGTGTCCTTGTACTTATTTATTTTTAGAGCCTCCAGGTAGTTATTATATTTTAAGTGTTTTTAGTTGTAATTAGTGAGAAACTGTATTGACCTTACTCAAGCATGACTGGCACGAGATGTCCCCATACATTTATTTTCAGGTGACACACTATTGCTGCATTTCTAGGTACTTGATCATGAAGTTGGTCCTGTTCATATATTGATGGACTTGAATGCTAATAATTTGTTCATCAATTTTACATTTATGTTCATGAGGGATCTTAATCTCAAATTTCGAAGGGAGTTTTAATTGGATATTATTACACTCAAAGATTTTCTTAGTTGTATCTTTTACCACATTGTAGATGCCACCTTATGTTATATATGCTTGCCCTGAAAATCCCAGAATTCCTTGTATATTTCTTTTCATTCCTTCTTAAGTGGCTAATTCTTTTAAGAACTCATCTTCTTATAGAAATTCCTTGTCAACTGCAGACAATAGCAATCAAGGTAAACAACTAATATTTTGTTTTCTCTCTTTTCACTTAGGAAATTCCAACTGTTTTAAGATCTCTGCCAGAAACTGTAGCCCACTGCACAGCACACACTCTTTGGGAGTCAGGAACACTTGGGATAGATGGCTTTCAAGTACATATTTTCAGACCTTAGTCTGCATAAAAATCAACTGATGCCTTAACGGGTTTGGCTCAGCGGATAGAGCCTCGGCCTGCAGACTGAAGGGTCCCAGGTTCGATTCCGGTTGTCAACTGCAGACAATAGCAATCAAGGTAAACTAATATTTTGTTTTCTCACTTTTCACTTAGGAAATTCCAACTGTTTTAAGATCTCTGCCAGAAACTGTAGCCCACTGCACAGCACACACTCTTTGGGAGTCAGGAACACTTGGGATAGATGGCTTTCAAGTACATATTTTCAGACCTTAGTCAGCATAAGAATCAACTGAGTAACCCGCTGGAAATGGAGATTCATGGACCATCCAGGTTCAGAGAGGCCCTGTGGTAGGCTCAGGAATCTGGGTTTTCCATATACAGGGTGCCCCCAAAAATGTATATATACTTTTACAAGCTGACAGCTCAATTTTGAAAACGAAGTGCATATTTTCTTTTCTTTATTTAAACCTTCACCTGAGGATATTTTTTCCATTGATTTTTATTTTTTAAAAATATATTTTTATTGATTTCAAAGAGGAAGGAAGAGGGAGAGAGAGAGAGAGAAACATCCATGATAAGAGAGAATCATTGATTGGTTGTCTCCTGTAACCTGGACATGTGCCCTGATAATTTAAT
>NW_006298864.1:11960-22001 GCF_000327345.1 Myotis davidii | reverse complement strand
TGCCTGCTGCCTTCATCTTCCTCCTCCTCATCATCATCATCAATACTTCATGATTTTGGAGTACTTAGGGGACAATTGTTGTTATTTATCTATTTGTTTATTTATTTTTGGTTAATGCTAACTCAAGGATATTTTTCCATTGATTTTTAGAGAGATGAAAGGGAGAGGGAGAGACAGAGAGAAACATCGATGTGAGAGACACATGGATTGGCCGCCTCCTGGACGTACCCGGGTGCCAGGGATTGGGCCGGCAACCAAGGCACGTGCCCTTGACCGGAATTGAACCCAGGACCCTTCAGCTCACAGGCGGATGCTGTATCCACTGAGCCAAACTGGCCAGGACGAGAATTTTGTTTTCTTTTTAAAAAACCGTCACCCGAGGATATGTTGTTTTTACAACTGATTTCAGAAAGAGGAAGGAGGGAGGGGGAAGGACGAGGAAGGGAGGGAAAGATCATCCATTGCTCCCCTACATGCTGTATCCACTGAGCCAAACTGGCCAGGGCGAGAATTTTGTTTTCTTTAAAAAAAACCTCACCCGGGATATGTTGTTTTTTACAACTGATTTCAGAAAGAGGAAGGAGGGAGGGGGAAGGACGAGGGAGGGAGGGAAAGATCATCCATTGCTCCCCTACAAGCCCTGACTGGGAATAATCTGCAATCTTGGCGAATGGGGACCCACTGAGTTACCCGACCAGGCCTCTGGAATTACTTTCAACGCACATACCTACCATGTCCCTCCTAGAGCGCGGTGTCTTTTATCAGGTCTTCCCTTCCCTTGGCTGGAAAACGCATCCTTCCCTGTAGGGACCACCACGCCGGCTCTAAGCCGCGGACCAAAGCGTCACAATAGGTGCGGCCGTTGCTAAAGGACGAAGGGAGCGGCCATCTTGCCCACGGAGTGCCGGCGGGAAAAAATCCCGCGCTTTGGAAGGAAGCCACCCTTTTCATCAAACCGCCACTGCTGAACAAGAGAGGAGGCCTGACACTGTGTATGTGTGACCAGAAGCGGAAGGATGTTGGGAATTCTTTGAAACCTGCCGAGTCGCGCTGAGGAGTCTGCCGCTGCTCGGAAACCGGTGAGGCCGTGACAAACTGCTCGGGCACGTTGGTGGCGTCCGTACTCACTGAAGGCAGCCTGGGGGCGTTTGGCGGTTGGCTGGGGGGCGTCTGATGGTGGTGAGTTAACGGAGAGGCCGCTTGGCTGTGAGTGGCCATGCCAAGGGAGTGGGTCATTTTGAGGGTCAGTGTGCGGCGCGAGCCTGAGGCGGCCACGGGTCACTCCTCGGTAACTTCCGCTGTGTCTTGTGGCCATTGGGGCGGTGACCCTTTGGTGCCGTTACCCCTTCAGTGTGATGGGCCGGGGGGTCCAGTCATTTGAGTCCACAGGTTCCGATCCTGGGAACAGGCTTTTGGGGACCGTAGTTCTCACAGTTGACAGAATGTAGTCTGTCCTAGCCAGTCTTCTCCTCAAGGCCCATTTTCAACTCTCTTTGGACCCCAAGTCATGCTCTTGTCTTACTCTTTTTAAAAAAAAATAAAAATATTTTATTGACTTTTTACAGAGAGGAAGGGAGAAAGATAGAAAAACCGATGAGAGAAAAGCATCAATCAGCTGCCTCCTGCACGCCCCCCACTGGGGATGTGCCCACAACCAAGGTACATGCCCTTGACCGGAATGGAACCTGGGACCCTTCAATCCGCAGGCCGACGCTCTATCCACTGAGCCAAACTGGTCAGGGCTTTTCTTTTTTTACTTTTATTTTTATTGATGTCAGAGAGGAAGGGGGAGAGAGAGAGAGAGACAGAAACATCAGTGATGAGAGAGAATCATCCAGTGGCTGTCTCCTGCAGGCCCCACACGGGGATGGAACCCAGAACTCAGGCATGTGCCCTTGACTGGAATCGAACCCGGGACCTTTCAGTCCACAGGCTGAGACTCTATCCCCCGAGCCAAACAGGCTAGGGTTCTTGTCTTATTCTTTCTATGAAAATGAAGAGACTTTGAAGTTGCAGTTTTGTGGTTTTTATAAGATATTTGTTCTTCACGGTTCCTGGCTCAGAGCTCCCCAAACCTTTGGCATTTAAGTGTGAAGAGGATAAAGTGTTAGGTTACTGACGTGACCTTTGTGCCCCACACTAGGATGGAGGCTGTTGCCAGGAGAACCAACCTGGTGATTTGAAGGTTGGACCTTCCCCACTCCCACCTCCACCTCTACCTCTGGGGAGAGGGGATGAGATTGAGGTTGAATTCCTCACTAGTGTCCAGGGAATTAGTCAATCATGGCTACTGAAGCCTCCATAAAAAAAAACAAGTGGAAGGAAAGGGAGGGAAACATCGATCCATTGCTTCCCTATAAGCCCTGACTGGGAATCAAATTTGTAATCTTGGCGTCCTAGGACCAACTTCCCCAGAAAACTTCCACGGTGCCCAGCCGCTGTGGCTCAGTAGTTGAGCATGGACCTATGAACCAGGAGGTCACTGTTGGATATATGAAAGCTGCCTGACTGGTTTGGCTCAGTGGATAGAGCGTTGGCCTGCGGACTAAAGGGCCCCAGGTTTGATTCTGGTCAAGGGCATGTACCTTGGTTGCGGGCACATCCCCAGTAGGGGGTGTGCAGGAGGCAGCTGATCGATGTTTCTCTCTCATCGATGTTTCTAACTCTCTATCCCTCTCTCTTCCTCTCTGTGAAAAATCAATAAAATATATTAAAAAAAAGAAAAAAAAGAGAAAGCTTCCACGTTGGGGAACCAGATCACTTCCACTTCCATGTGGCGTGAGTGCTGGGCCTCAAGCTCCAAGTGAACAGAACCCCTGTGTTCAAGAACTCCACCTCTGTATCTCTTCTTCTGGCTTTTGATTGGTGTTTTTTAATACTATGCTTTGTAAGCAATCAATTTAGTGAGTAAATGGGGTTACTTGAGTTCTGTGAGCTGTTCTAGCAAATAAATAGAACCCAAGGAGGGGTTTGTTGGAACCTCTTTCTATCCAGTTGGTCAGAGGGACAGTTAAAGGACCTTAGCACCTTAGTAGCATGTGGGACTGAGCCCTTTACCTGTGGAATCTGATTTTGTCTCTGGGTAGATAGTGTTAGAATTGAGTTGAATTCTCAGATACCTTGATGATGGTGGCAAGAAATTGCTGTTGGTATGGGGAAGCCTCCACACGCATGTTGGAATTGAGTCTGGGGACCCTCTTTTCAGAAGTGATTAGATAATCTGCAATAATTTGTGTTATGAAAGTTGGGGTTTCTGCCTGTTTTTCTTATGGTTTTTGTATGTTTCACCTTGAGTATTTTCTTTTTCTGGTTATTACACAGGCAGTGAGAAACACGCCAGTTGCCCAAAATATACTACCTAAAGACTACAATCGTTAAAATTTGTGTATGTTTCTTATTTTAGACTTTTTACACTTTTAAAAAGTTGTTAATTGAATAATATCATGTCACTTGAGGTTATCATCTATACATGACCCATCTTACTAACTCTGTTGAAAATACTTTCTTAAAAAAATACTTCTAGTATTCTCTCCATTTTACTGTGGATGGACATTGGAATTGTTCCTCATTTTTGTCTATTATGGTAAAAGCTGTGCTGCTGTGAACACTCTTGTGTACATATCCTGGTTTACAAATGTCTCTGAGTTTTTCTAGGATATTTACTTAACAATCATGTTGCTAGGTCATAACCATCAACCTTACTAACCAATGCCATGTTTTTCCTACACAAATTGTTCTAATTAGCATCCCTCTTAGCAGTATGTAGAAGCTGTCTTTGTTTGCAATCCTTGCCAACCCTAAGTATTGTCAGATATTTTGCTTTTGGTCCATCTAATGGGACTTTAATTAGTATCTTACTGTAGTTTTAATTTACATTTCCCTGATTATCAATAGGACTGAGCCCCTTTAATATGTTTTCTGGACATTGGATTTCTTTTTATGACATGCCTCTTTAAATCTGCCCAATTTTTATTGAACTCTCTGCCCATTTAAAAATTGACTTATTAGTTTTTTATATGGATACAATGAATGTGAGAAAACTTTTGCATGAAAGAAGTACCTCATTTTACAGCAGCAAACTCACACAGGAGAGAAACCCCATGGATGCAGTGAATGCAGAAAATTTTTCTCACAGAAATCACAACTCATCGTAGACCAGAGGATTCATTCAGGAGAGAAAGGTATGAGTGCAGATTTTATTTTAAATCACAGAACTCACACAGGTGAGAAACCCCATGGATGTCGGAAATGTGGAAGAACTTTGTTAAGTTTAGTCTCACTTTACATCTGGAAACACATACAAGAGAAAAGCCCCATAAATACAGTCAGTGTTAGAAAGCATATATCCGCAGGTCACAGCTTATTGAGCATCAGAGAACTCACTGGAGAAAAACCCTATGCATGTAAAGAGTGTCCAAAAGCTTCCAACTGGAAGTCAGAACTCACTTTACACTGGAGAGTTCACACTGGAGAGAAGCTTTACTAATATGGCAAATGTCAGAAAGCCTTCAGCGATCGCACTAGAGAACACACAGGAGAGAAACACTACAGATGCAGTGATTGTGAGGAAGTTTTCACACAGACGGCACAACTCATTGTACATTGGAGAACTCGTACAGGAGAGAAACCCCATGAATGCAGTGAATGTCAAAAATATTTCAGCTATAAGTCAACACTCTTCATACAGCAGAGAGCCAATACAGGAAGAAACAGCAACACTCTATGTATGTAGTGAATGAGGGGAAGCTTTCATCTCTAAGCCGGATCTAAAAAGACAGCAAGGAACCCACGAGGAGACAGACCCTATGAAGTCAGTGAATGTGGGAAATTCTTTAATGTCAAGTCACACCTCAGAAGACATATTAATAAAAGAAAATGTCATGCAGCCAAAGATATCATATAGGAGAGAAATCACATGGATATATAGAAGAAGAAAGCACTCAAGAAGGTTATTACAACATGAGATTATGGACATATAGGAAACTATTATTACACACACAGTGAATAAAGAAACGTTTCACTCAGATGTTTACTTTCCTAGAGAATTAAAATGAGAGAAATCAGCAATGCAGTAAATACATATAAAATCTACAGCTATAACTTGCAGCTTATTGTTCATCAGGAAGTACATACATGAGAGGAACCATAAATTCAATAAAACTATGAAAGTTCTCACAGAAGTCAGCACAATTATGCAAGAGAAAGACAATACTATGAAAGTAGCCATTTTGTGAAAACTTGCTTCTAGAAGTATACATTATTTTATTTTATTAATATGTTTTATTGATTTCAGAGAGGAAAGGAGAGGGAGAAAGAGATAGAAACATCAATAAGGAGAGAGAATTATTCATTGGCTGCCTCCTGCATGCCTCACACGGGATGAAGCCCGCAATCCTAACACATGTCCTGACCAGGAATCAAACCATGACCTCCTGGTTCATAGGTCAATGCTCAACCATTGAGCCACGCCAGCGGGGCCAGAGTGTACATTATTTTATATCAGAGAAAAGCACAGGGAAGAAGCTATACACAAGACAGATATGTTGCAATATTTTCGTTGTGGAATCAGATTTCAGATGCATCAGAATTTATACTAAATTATATACGAGTAATAAATGTGAGAAAAATTTTATTAAAAGTCACAAGCGTGTGATATTAGAAAATTTACACTTAAAAATAACTCTGATTTCCATGAGTGCTTGAAAGCCTTCTCTGATTATGAAAAAAAGTCTACAAATGGCACTAACCAGTTGCCTCAGTGGATAGAGCGTCAGCCTGCGGACTCAAGGATCCCAGGTTCTATTCCGGTCAAGGGCATTTACCTTGGTTGCGGACACATCCCCAGTAGGGAGTGTGCAGGAGGCAGCTGATCAATGTTTCTCTCTCATCGATGTTTCTAACTCTCTATCCCTCTCCCTTCCTCTCTGTAAAAACTCTAAATATATTTTAAAAAGTCTACAAATGATATATATATATATATAAGAATGCAAATCTATGAATGTAATAAATGTGGGGGTGACCACCCCGTGAATGTAACTTTATTGTATATAAGATAATATTTGGGAAAAATTAAGCCAGGTAAATGAATTAGGGAAATCATTTCCTCTAGAAATAATAAGTCATGTTCTTCTGTGAGTCCCAAGTTGATAAAAATATTTCAGCCCTAGCTGGTTTGGTTCAGTGGATAGAGCATTGGCCTGTGGACTGAAGGGTCCCAGGTTCTGATCAAGAGCACATACCTTGGTTGCAGGCTCTCAGCCCTGGTCAGGGGCTTGCAGGAGGCAATCAATTGGTATGACTCTCTCACATCAGTGTTTCTCTCTGTCTTTCCATCTCCCTTCCACTCTCTCTAAAAATCAGTGGAAAAATATCCTTGGGTGAGGACTTAAAAAAATGTATTTCAAAGGGCTTTTAGCCCTAACCGGTTTGGCTCAGTGGATAGAGTGTCAGCCTGCGGACTGAAGGGTCCCAGGTTCGATTCCAGTCAAGGGCATGTACATTGGTTGTGGGCACATCCCCAGTAGGGGGCGTGCAGGAGGCAGCTGATTGATGTTTCTGTCTCATCGATGTTTCTAACTATCCCTCTCCCTTCCTCTCTGGAAAATATCAATAAAATATGTATTTTTTGAAAAAGGGGCTTTTAGTATGAAGGAAAGAGGTCTGTTCACGGTGGGGCAGGAGACTCAGCGTGTGACTAAATGGAATGATCAGAACAAAAGACGAAGTTACCAATAATTTTATCAGTGGCTAGCTGGGTTTTTTTTTCCTGTGAATATCATAAAACTTGCATTTTTGTAGCTTTTTGACTTTTGTGTGTAAGCATGGTATTTATAGGCATGCAATGGATACATGTATTATAATTATTTGGAAATGAGTTTAAAATTACAAAAAAGTTGCAAAAATAGCACAAAGAATGCTTCATTCAGAGTCCCCGATTTTTAACATTTTACTACATTTGCTTTCTTATATTCTCTCTCCATCTATACATCCATATTATTTTGTTTTTCTGAATCATTTGAGAGTAAGTTTCAGACAGGATGCCTCTGCAGTGTGTGTTTGCTAAGAACAGGGACATTCTCCAACATAATCACAGTATAGCTATTAAAATCAGGAACTTTGGCCCTAACCGGTTTGGCTCAGTCGATAGAGCGTTGGCCTGCAGACTGAAAGGTCCCAGGTTCGATTCTGGTCAAGGGCATATACCTTGGTTGTGGGCACATCCCCAGTTAGGGGGTGTGCAGGAGGCAGCTGATCGATGTTTCTCTCTCATCGATGTTTCTAACTCTCTATCCCTCTCCCTTCCTCTCTGTAAAAAATCAATAAGATATATTAAAAAAAATCAGGAACTTTGATCCAATACTATTGTCTAATTTAAAGGTTTTATTCAAAGCTTGTCAATTCTCTAATACAGTGGTTCTCAACCTTCCTAATGCCTCGACCCTTTAATACAGTTCCTCATGTTGTGGTGACACCCAACCATAAAATTATCTTCGTTGCTACTTCATAACTGTAATTTTGCTACTGTTATGAATTGTAATGTAAATATCTGGTGTGCAGGATGTATTTAGGTGCCCCCTGTGAAAGGGTCATTCGACCCCTAAAGGGGTCGCGAGCCACGGGTTGAGAACTGCTGCTCTAATATCTTTTATAATAAGAAAAACCCACCCTGGATTCAAAATGATACATTGTGTATAATTGTCATATTTCTTTAGATTCCTTTAATGTGGAACAGTTCCTATCTTTGTCCTCTATGACTTTACCATTTGCAGAGCAAAGTTTACTTATTTTATAGAATATTCTTCAATTTCAGTTTCATGTCTCCTAATGATTGATTATGCATTTTAGGCTGGAATGCTATATGAATGATACTGTGTCCTCATGCATTGCATCAGGAGGCATAGGATTTGGTTTGTCTTTTTTTTCCTCATGTATTTTTATGGATTTCAGAGAGGAAGGGAGAGGGAGAGAGAGATAGAAACATCAATGATGAGAGAGAATCATTGATTGGCTGCCTCCTGCATGTCCCCTAATGGGGATCAAGCCCGCAACCCAGGCACATGCCCTTGACTGGAATCAAGCCTGGAACCCTTCAGTCCGTAGGCCGATGCTCTATCCACTGAGCCAAACCAGCTAGGGCTGGTTTGTCTTATTACTGACAATATGAATTGTGGTCAGTTGTTGGGCCTGCCTGATTTCTCCACTCTAAAGCTCCTGTTTCCCCCTTAGAAATTATTAAATTGCAGAGATAATTTGAGGCTGTGTAAATGCCATGCTCCTCATCAGACCTTTGTTAGTTTTACCAACCACTGATTATTCTTACCTGGTTCATTATTATCACGATGACTACAAAATAGTGATCTTCTTAACTATTCTATATATATTTAATATTTGGTATTCTGTAAGGAAGGGCTTTTCTTTTTCCACCATTTATTTGCTTATTATTTTTTTTAATGTCACTATGGATTCAAGAGTTATTTTATTCACTGCTTTATCATCTTTGCTGTCATTGTTTTAAGCTCGTATTTCCTCATATTTGGACAATACAAGTCCTGTCAAATTGCATACAATTATTCAACAAAGAAATTTATGTGATTTTTTTTTTTTTAGTATATATACTTTCCACAAAAAATTTCATACTTTCTGATTGATGTTTTGAGATTCTTAGGATATATACCCAGAAGTGGGATTGCTGGGTCAAAAGTTCAATTTTTAACTTTTTGAGGAAATTTCATACTGTTTTCTTCAGTGGCTGCACCAGTCTGCATTCCCACCAGCAGTGCACAAGGGTTCCCTTTTCTCCACATCCTCACCAGCACTTGTTGTTTGTTGATTTATTGATAGTAGCTATTCTGACAGGTGTGAGGTGATACCTCATTGTAGTTTTAATTTACATTTCTTGGATGATTAGTGATGTTGAGCATCCTAATATATATAAAGAGCTAGGTGCTGTCACGACCTAACGGGCGACCAGTCACCATGAAGTGCTTGGAGCACCTCTTGGTCCACCACCACCCCCGTTCCCCGTCCCCCGAGCTGCTTACCATGAGAGGGGGCTGGTGGCAGGGCGAGACTGGGGACTATTCAGTGGTGGTGGCAGGCTGCTTCTGGGGTGGCCGTGAGCTTAGTGGAGCAGTAACCTGGGCGGCAGCAAGTTTCGCAAAGCAAGCAGTCACAGGGTGCGGGGAGTCTCCCGGAGCAGTGGCGGGGAGTTAAATGGAGCGTTCAGTGGTGAGCTTCACGGGGCAGCAGCAAGCTTTGTGGAGCAGTCGTGGGGTTCGGGGAGCAGTTGAGGGGCCACGAGCATCATGGAGCGTGCCTGGGCAGGGAGCTTCACATAGTGTCACGGTGGCAGAGGCCATGCGACGGAGGCCAGGTTGGGCCTAGGGACCCTAACCACGCACGATTTCGGTGCACTGGGCCGCTAGTATTTTCATATGTCTATTGGCCATCAGTACGTCCTCTTTGGAGAAGTGTCTATTTAGATCCTTTGCCCATTTTTTAATTGGATTGTATGTTTTTTGGTGTTGAGTTTTATACATTCTTTATAGTTTTTTGGATATTAATCCCTTATCAGATGTATCATTGGCGAACCTAACCCACATTTTAAAAATACTCCCCAAGCAATCCTGCTGGAGTATTAGTTGTAGATCAACATGTGGGGAACAGGTACCTAGATGATGTTTGGAGCAGAGTGAGGCCTGAGATGGGAATGTGAGGAAAAAATGCCATTGGCCAATCCTCAGTGTCTCCAAATTAGGAAACATTTACACTTTACTCAGATTTTCTTTATCTAGTAGCATGGGTAATTCTTAGGGTGGGATGAGATAACAGGAGAGATCTACAGACTCTTCCTGTATGTTCTCAGCTGAAGGGGACTTCCTGGATTTAAAAAGTACAAAGCTTCTATTCCAGTGGTTCTCAACCTTCCTAATACAGTTCCTCTTGTTGTGGTGACTCCCAATTTCATTGTTACAAATTGGACATAATAAAAGCACAGTGATTAATCACAAAAGCAATATATAATTATATATGTGTTTTCCG
>NW_006298864.1:5865-9823 GCF_000327345.1 Myotis davidii | reverse complement strand
ATAGTTGAACATTCAGAAATGAATATAATCGCTGAGCCAGTGTAGCTCAGTGGTTGAGCGTCAACCTATGAGCCAGGAGGTTATGGTTTGATTCCCAGTCAGATCACATGCCTGGCGTGCGGGCTCAATTCCCAGTCAATGATCCTCTCTCATCATTGATCTTTCTACCTCTCTCTCTCTCTCTTCCTCTCTGTAATCAATAAGAATATAATAAAAAATATAATTTATGATGTAAATGAAAGGAAAAATATAATATGATCATCTTAACATATTCAGAAATGCATTTGATACAATGCAGTAGCGATTCATGATTTAAAAAGGAAGGAACTCTTATAAGCTGGGTATAGAAAAAGAATTCTGTAGTCTGATAAGAAATGCTTACAAAACAGCCATAGCAAACATCTTACTAAACGGTGAAGTACCAAAGTTGTCCCCTTAATATACTCTCTCATCTAAGCTTTATAGATTCCCCATCCCTCTTTCTCTTCTCTACCCTTGTACTCTTTACCACCTCCACTAACCCCAGGGTATGTGCTGTGGTGCCAAAGCCAAAAATGACAGAAATAATACCCGTGAGTCCATTTCTTCCGACCATTCTGAGGGCACCAAAGTAGTTGTCATGATGAGTGGCTCATTGTGACCCAAGGTAATATGAAGCTGGAACCGGGATCAGGGTAGGAACAGGCAGAGCTTGAAAATGTCCCCCTGCCTCCTCACATTGCCTGTGACTCAGCCTCTGTAGGAGGTGAAGCAGATTTGGTT
This sequence comes from Myotis davidii, assembly GCF_000327345.1. NCBI lineage: Eukaryota > Metazoa > Chordata > Mammalia > Chiroptera > Vespertilionidae > Myotis > Myotis davidii. The sequence continues at coordinate 9,061 of NW_006298864.1, read as the reverse complement.
GTTGTATCACTGGCTGGGGCTGAGTCCTCAGTCATGGCCCTCTCCAGGCTGGCAGGCAGAGAGTGGATCAGTGTCTTTCGGAAGTCTTGGCCAATGAAGACATAGAGCATTGGGTTGAGGCAGCTGTTGAAGAAGGCCAAGGATCTCACTAGGTTAAGCAGGATGAGAAGGACTTTGTACTTACTCATGAACAATATCTCTCTGAGCCAAACTGTCTGCAGAAGGGCAACCAGTTGAAAGGGGAACCAACAAACAAAGAAGGAAGCCACAACAGCAGTGAGAACCCGTAAGGAACGGCTGGAATTAAGCATACCTTTTTTAGAGAGCTTGACAGCAATGAGCCCGTAGCAGATAGCTACGATGGACATTGGCATAGTGAAGCCAATGACAAACCGGATGACCCCTCTAGCTGTCAGCATGGTGATGGCCACCTTCAGCCGCTCTTGAGGGGTGTCACCCCACGATACAAAGTTGAATTTATAGTACTCATTCCCACTGATATTTACTGTACTCAAGAAGATGAAAATTTGCAAGGTAAGAACTAGTGCAAGAATCCAAGGTACAATGATCAGTTTTGTAGCCAGAGTTACAGTACGGTGGTTCTGGGCCCAGACTGGGTGCAGGACACAAATACAGCGATCCAGAGCAATGAAAGCAATGAGGAAGACACTTCCAAACAAGTTAATGTCCACTACAATGTAAATTAACTTGCATAGGAACCAGCCAAAAGGCCATTGTTCTTTCATGATACTTGTCACCATGAGGAATGGTAGAGTGGCCAGGAAAGAGAAATCAGCTAAGGCCAAGTTCAGGTAACACAAGGTGGTGACTGTGCGTGTCATCCGGAATCCAGCCACCCAGATCACAAGCCCATTGCCCAGGATGCCGAGAACAAAGGTGATCCCTTGAATCACCAATGAGATAATCTGCACAACAGTGTAGCCAGTAGACTCCTGGAGCATCTCACCAGATCTATTCAGAGCGATGGAGAAGTTGGCTTCCATCTTGCCCGCACCTGAAACATTTCAACTATTGGAATTTATCAGCTGTGAAAATATCAGGCCCACATCAACTTTCACTATAGCTTCCTCTCCAAATAAAATGCCCACTCTACTGAACCTTGTAGCTAGTCACTATAAATTTGACAGACTCTTGGCTGTTCCTTTGGGAAAGGACAGTTCTCCATATTCCCACAGTTATTAACATACATTCCACCTATTAGGTTAATTACTTAATCAAGAGTGCTACAGGCTTCTGTCCCTCAGCAGAGTCCTGAGCTGAGGGTGTATAAAGAACAGAAAATCATTGGGAGGCATCTTGGGACAGTGAGGGAGCACTAGACTCAGCGTGAGTATGGTCACAACTCTTCCACCCGTGACTCAATGCATAGATGCTGGCAGGCTCTGCAACCTCTCCCAGCCCCAGGTTCTCACAGACTCCCAGCTTCTATTCCTCTTCCTGTGAGAAACCTTGACCTACCATGGTGTTCGTCTCACCACAACTCCCCTCACATGACTCTTGAGGATTGCATTGGTGAATATGTTGTTAGTTTTAGAGTGTGGTTTGAGTTTATAGTCGAAGAGGATGTTGTATAGACACTGGTGATATGTAGTAATATGTTACATCCTGTGTATTCTGTGCTAGAAGAGGTCAGAGAAGGGGGCCCTGCTCTACATTCAACCCTCTGTGTTTTGTTTTGTTTTTATATTTTATTGATTTTTCCACAGAGAGGGGGGGAGAGAGGGATAGAGAGTTAGAGACATCGATGAGAGAGAAACATCGATCAGCTGCCTCCTGCACGCCCCCTACTGGGGATGTGCCCGCAACCACTGAGCCAAACCAGTTAGGGCTCAACCCTCTGTTTTTTATTGTTTGTTTGATATGCAGCTCTTCTCCATTTGGGATGCAAAGAATTTTCACCCACTGTATAGCTTCATTGTCTTGTGACATATAGAATATGAGATTAATAGAATTAGTTAATATTTGTGGGGGTTTTATTAGAGACCAGTTATTATATTTAGTGGTGATCTAGTTGCCTATGTAGGGATCTAGTTTGACCTTCATCAACTCTATAATGTCCATTGTTTCCAGTTTTCATAAGAACAAATTGGCCCTAACCGGTTTGACTCAGTGGATAGAGCATCAGCCTGCAGACTCAAGGGTCCCAGGTTCCATTCTGGTCAAGGGCATATACCTTGGTTGCAGGCACATCCCCAGTGGGGGGTGTGCAGGATGCAGCTGATCGATGCTTCTCTCTCATCGATGTTTCTAGCTCTCTATCCCTCTCCCTTCCTCTCTGTAAAAAATCAATAAAAAATATACATTAAGAAAAAGAATAAATTGATATTCTGAGCAATTAGAAGACGTGTTGAAGTCACTTAGCAGGTAATGGGTAGAGGAAGGACTTGGAATCCAGCCTGATCTGTCTTCAAGTCCTTCCTTCACTACACAGCTGTGACAGACATTGCTGGATTCTTTTCCAACATCTGTTCCCCGATTTTTCTTTGCTAACCAAACCCAATTTTGAAAACTTTTCAGGGAAGATGTCTCAATTTTGGGGGTGCCTATGTATATTTAATACTTGTAATAATATTGCACGACATCCATTTTGAGCCCTCTTCACCAAGGGGAAACTGTGGCCCAAGGATTTCAGCAGTTTGTTCACCATCATGAGCCCAGCCAGTCAATATACAACAAGCTTTGAAAACCAGACTGAACCAATTCCAGAGCCATGGCCTTTTCCTCTGTAAATACTGCCTTTTAAGGATCTTCCCAAGATTACCTGGAGATGACCATAACCTAGCATGACAATTTGCCTGAATCCTCTGTGTTCATTCTTCTTTCCTTCTTTTGTCTTCACTCATCACTTTTACCGAATCTTCTGTGGGATATTGCTTCATGTAGTGCAGGGTTTCTCAACCTTGGCAACACTAGCATTTGAGACTGGATAATTCTTTGTTGTGGGGGACTGTCTTGTACATTGTAGGATGTTTAGCAGCATCCCTGGCCTCTAGATATTACTACATATAATCGAATAGATGCCATTTGCAGCATCCTTCTGTTGTGACAACCAAAAGTCTCTGCAGACACTGTGAAATGTCCCCTTGGGGAAAGTCACCCAGTTGAGAGTCATTGTTATAGGGCAGTGCTGGGCTCAGGACTTAAGTCAATCTGTATTCTAATCTTCTCTCTGCCA
>NW_006298864.1:4191-4927 GCF_000327345.1 Myotis davidii | reverse complement strand
ACTTACTCTGTTTCTTCATCATGTTCCCATTTTCATGCTTTGAAATAATTGTTTCAGTTCTGCTTCCTCCTAAAACTTCTTAATGTTTTCTCAATTCCCCCTCTTACCTGATGCCCTTGCCTCATATTTTAATGAGACTATGCTAGTAGTTATTTATAAACTTATTAGCTTTCTTTCAAGCAAACCCGGTAATCTACCCGCATCTGTTTTAGTGAAAAGAGTTCTTATTCATTCCAGCTCATACAGTGAGTAAATCAAGAGTTCTTGTTCATTCCCTCTTCAAGTTTGCTCTGGATCCCTCTCTTTGTCTCACCTTTCCAAGAATTACCCTCCAGCAGTATCACTATTCTTTTCTGCGAAAACATCCCCGGGATTTTCTTTCTACTAAATCATTCTATGCCACAAACATGATCATATATCCTCTTCCTTCACAAAGCAACCGCCCTTGGACCATGTTCCTTCCGGCTTCAGCCCTGTGCTCTCAAGAAAATTCTTTCAGTGAATTTTGTCACTTCAGCTTTTCTCCTAAACTTCTGAAAACTGACTTAGGTCCTGAACACTCCATAGACTGTGCTCTCTGTAAGAAGGCCTATGGCCTCCATTTCACCGCTCCAGTGGTGCCTTCTCAGTTTTTATCCTGATATCTCAATGATGTATGATGCCATAAATCCTTTCCTTTACCTACAACACACACTTGGTTGTCTTTATAGCTCAATAGACCACCTCATCTCAGCCC
>NW_006298864.1:1504-3264 GCF_000327345.1 Myotis davidii | reverse complement strand
TACTATCCTCTCACACACTGTGATGGATCCACACTGAATTCCTTTGACTTCTTGAACATGCCACTCTTATTGCAATATCAGGACTTTTGCATCCTCTCGTCCTTCTGCCTACTTTGCCCTTCTATTCAAGCATCTCGCATCTGGCTCTTTCTGAATATTGCTATCTCAGCTTAGATATTATATTCTCAGAGAGATCCCGCCTGATGCACAGTGTAAAGCAGCTATTCCAGGAACAGCCTATATCATCAGGGACTGTCCTTGTTTATTTGTCCATTCCTTTGTTTTTTATTCAAAATACCCTGCACATTAGTACATATGCTACAGAGGATTACATATTTCATTCAATGATATATCCATATATTTATGTTGTCCAATAGAACCAGAGTTGTGAGCCTCATCTGTGATTTTCAATTTTGTTAAAGTAAGCAAAATAAATTTTAATAATATATATTTTTAACTCAACACATAGAGACTATCATTTCAGCATAACCAATCTGAGAATTTTCAATGAGACATTTTCTCTTCCTTTTTTATATTAAGTTTTTGAATATATGAAATTCATTTTTAACTACACTCATCTCAGGTCAGACTAGCAAGAACTCAATAGTCATATGTGGCAAGTGGATTCTTATTGGACAGTCCAGCTCTAGAGCTCAGGAGATATCTGCCACATAATAGATGCTCTCATAACAATTTTTAAATTCTCAGGCTTGGAACTTACCACGAGCTGCGACCGGTTCCTGTGGCCAGTTCCTGCCTTCCTGTGGAGTAACTCAGGCAGGAGGGCTTCAGCAGATGCTTTATTGAAGGACAAGGGGGAAGGACAATGGGGCTCAATCAGTCATGTGACAGGAACTCAGAGCTTCTTGCAATTTCCATAAAACACTCTGGATATGTTGTCAGCTTATTCTTAAATATCAAGGGTCAAGGATCTTTTGTGTTCAGGCCCTTTCTCTTTCAGAGATTCAAGGAAATGAAAGAAAGAATTGCTGATGTGAGAGGAATGGGAGGAAAGCAATAAAACACAGTTATTGGTTTCAAAAAACCTTATTTCTACACTCAAACAACACTTCAGACACCATAGGTGTGGGTTTGTTCCGTACTGAAACATTCTCCAATTCTCTGTGGACCTGACCTGGGTGTTCTACAGTCTAATTCAGTCTGACACTGTCTGGAATTAGGGCCAGATCCTACAGGGTAAAGGGCTCAGTGCTACAAGGCTACCCCACTTCAGGTGCCACTTGGGAGTCCCAGGTTGCCAATTGTGCTTAAGACTGAGCAGCTGTAAATCAGGAGCCCCACAGTCCCCTCCTCAGGTACAATTATTTGCTAGAATGGCTCACAGAACTCAGGGAGGAATTTACTTATGTATAGCATAAGTAAACATACAACAAATGTACATACAACAAACATACAATAAAGCACAACATTATGTTGTATTCATTATTAAGACTACAACTCCAGAGTAGCCAAATCAAAGAGATGCATCGGGCAAGGTATGGGGGATGTGTGTGCACAGAGTTTTCATGTTCTCTTGGGATCATCACCCTCCCAATACCTTGATTTGTGCAGCAACCCAGAAACTCATCAACTCTTATTATTCAAGAGTTTTATGGAGCTTAATATCCTGCGCCTTCCCAACTACTGTTTCCAGATGTCAGTGTCTTGATCTGAAATTTTGGAAGCTTTAATGGCTTGGTCCCACTGAGGCTACCTAGGGAGACCTCCTCTCACCTCCTTTACATAAATTTTGGGGGAAC
>NW_006298864.1:0-1138 GCF_000327345.1 Myotis davidii | reverse complement strand
CATTAATATTATGTAAAGATACCCCTACCAAGTACTGTAACACAGTTTTCATAATGTTTCATACCAATAAATTTGACCATTTGGAAAATATGGCTAAATTCCTTGAATGTCACAGATTACCAAAACAGACAGAAGAGGAAATAGATGGTCTGAATATCTGATAGTTATTAAAGGAACTGAGTCTGTTAAGAAGTCTTCTCAAAAAGAAAGCCCAAGACTCAACTTGCTTCACTGGTGAATTTCTCTAAACGTTAATAAAAAATATAACACCAGACAATAGTATTGGAGGAATCACTTCCCTGATTTTCTTTTGATGTAAAACCTGACATAGATATAAGAGGAAAGTAAAAGACCAGACCCATCTTTACATAATCATAAATGCAGAAATTCCAAACCCATCTAGTGATATTAATTAGAAATATACAAAATGTATCATGACCAACTGTGGTTATTCTATGAATACAAAGGTAGTTTAACATTCAAAAAAAAATATACTTTGTGATGGTATAAGTAAAATGATAAAAATACTATAATCATCTTAATAGCTGCTGAATATTCATTTGATATAGTCCAGCACTTATTCATGATTTAAAAAAGAAGCAATCCATTAGTAAAGCAGGAATAAGAAACTTGTTTTCAGATTAAAAAACAGGTAAAAACAAATCTACAGGAAACATCTTACTTCATGATGAAATGCTAAAGTTTTTCCCTTAATATACTCTCTCATCTAAGCTTTACAGATTCCCCATTCATCTTCCTCTTACTATCCCTGTATTCTTTACCATGACCACCAGGGTATAACCAAAAATAAAAGCAATATGCCCTGGTGTCCATTTCTTCCCCCCAAATCAGGAGTCACCAAAGTATTTTTCATGGTGAGTGGTTCATTGTGGAGAAGACGCTATTCACTGATGTGATCGCTGCCAGACGGTCTGGCTAGATCCAGCTAGATTCAGGCCAGAGCAGAGATCACTTTCCAGAAAGTCCCTCAAAGACAGTCCACCCCCTCCCAAAGTCCCTGGCATGCTGGTTCCTCAGACAGCCCCTCACTGTGTTTTGGGCAAGTATATAAGGCATTTTCTTCTTATCTGAGGTGGGTTATTCCCCAGTACCTCCATCCATCTTCCCTGTCCTATAA
>NW_006298863.1:0-808 GCF_000327345.1 Myotis davidii | reverse complement strand
TTGTTGCCCTGCCAGTTTGGTTCAGTTTGTTGAATGTCATCTGGTGAACCAAAAGGTCACGAGTTCTATTCCCAGTCAGGTCACATGCCCAGGTTGCGGTTCAGTCCCTGTTCGGGGTGTGGACGGGAGGCAGCCTATCGATGTTTCTCGAGGTGGTACTGGAGGCAGCCTATCTATGTTTCTCTCTCACACATTGATATTTCTCCCTCTTCCTTTCTGTCTCTCTAAAAATCAATAAAAAAAACCATTTTTTAAAAAAGTGATTGTTGAACACTCACTCTGCAGCTGGAAATATTAGCTGTTACTGGGCAGGTAAACAATGTAAGAAATGGTGTATGCCCTGCAGGAAGCTGAGGCATTACTGAGACAACGCTTCTAAATATAACACAAAGTAGCATGCCATTTTTCAAACAGTGGTAAAAATATTTTTGAGAAGGTAAAATCCAGAGGGCTGGAATCATTAGGTAAATATTAGTGGAGGAAATGGAAATTGAACTAGCCTTGAAAGATGGGTAGTACTTAAATGGCTTAGTTCAATTATCATTGAATAAGTTCCCATAATATGCCAGGCACTGCTAAAATATAAGATATGTGATATGTGGATGCTTCTTTCAAGGAGATTATACTCTGGTGGAGAAACTGTACACAAAGAAATCATACTGCAGTGTTAAACTTGCAGAGGCAGAGGCCTACCTACATAGAGCAAAGGGATGCGTAATTAACAGTTGCTAAATGTTTTGAGAGCTTACCACGAGGCTAGCCCCATGCTATGGGCTTAATTTACATCATCTCATTTAACCCTCAACAA
>NW_006298862.1:0-717 GCF_000327345.1 Myotis davidii | reverse complement strand
CAAATGGTTTAACAATATAATGCAGTTTAAATGGTTTATTATATGTCTGGTATATATTAACTAGTATATAAATGTAGTTACTAATATTTTAATGCATTTAATTGGGTTGTAATCTAATCATCCTCCATCTTGACAAGATTTAAAATAAAGGGTCTATGAGTACTTATGAATAAAATGTACCAACATTCATTCTCTCTCTCTCTCTCTCTCTCTCTCTCTCTCTCTCTCTGTCTCTCTCTGTCTCTCTCGATGCTATCTGTGGCCCATTTCATATTTTTTTTAAGTTGAAAACACATATTGATGAAATGTGAGGTTAATTTATTTTTACTATACAAGTTAAAATTAGGCAACATATATTGGAAAACTACTGTGAGTCCATCTTCATGGTAGATTTTATTTCCCGCCATGTCAATCATAGGTGGCATGTATCATATGGTTCCTTAGTCATCTGACAAAGTTAATGAGCCTATTCAATGCCCTCACTTACTACCACTGATGTCTTATATTCCCTAGGGACAATTCAGCTGAGTAGTACCCTTTAAAGTACCAATATCATGTCAAAGTCAGGGCTCTTAGACAGAAATTCAGGAATCAACTACCTCAGAATAATCAGTCCTTACTTAGAGCTAAAACAGAATCACTTTCAGGATTTAATTTCATCTTTAAAACCATCCTTTGATATACGAACATTAATAATCATGAAAGTACAAATAAAAT
>NW_006298861.1:0-292 GCF_000327345.1 Myotis davidii | reverse complement strand
TCCACTGAGCCAAACCGGTTTCGGCTATCTTTTCTTGTAATACTGGTTTAGTAGCAACAAACTCCTTAGCTTTGTCTTGTCTGGGAAGCTCTTTATTTCTCTTTCAACCTACTAGTATATTCTATATAATAAAAGCCCAGTGACTGAAACGGCAGAACAACCAAAACCCTGTCTGGCCCCGCCCCCAGCAGGTACCCCCACCCCAATCAGGAGGCCCCATCAGGGCAGGCTGGCAGGGCCCCACCCATGCACTGGGCCTCTATCCTACATAATAAAGAGGTAATATGCAAAT
>NW_006298860.1:0-701 GCF_000327345.1 Myotis davidii | reverse complement strand
TAAACATATATTAAAATCCTCTTAAATGATGTTAAACACAAAAAGATACCACAAATACCTGTGGCTCAAATCCGGGGCGATCTTGAGTCTCACATAACCATCTTGAAACGCATCGTCACATATCATACCCAGAAAAGAGTTAACTGTAAAGATGAACCATGTGTAAATAGCTATCTTTATGGGAAATCTTTTCTGTTAATCACAGGAAAGGCGGACTTTAGGTATTTCTGCCCTCTATTTACTTGCACAGCCAAACAATTCCTAAAACTGTGGACTAGACTGTGATGAGAAAACAGCTATTTTAAGTTGTTGCCCTGGCATATTACAGTGTGATAACCCTGACCACACCTGATGTCTCCACACTTAGCTAAAGACCTGAGGTTAGGCTCCCACCCCAAGTAACCGTTTTGCTTTTTTTTGAGGGGGGGGCACTGATTTAAAAAACTCCCCAACTATCTAATAAGTAATGGTGCTTGCTACCCTGCTCTCTATCTCCTGCTTGCTGATGACTTAGGTGTCAGGACTGCTTCCCCCCCTCACCCACACACACCTTTGTTTTTGGTATCTGTAAGTAATAAATCTTGTAACTATACTTCTGTGAGTGTACTACACCACGCCTTTAATCAGAATGACCCTGGAGCTTTACTTCCACAGTGTGGGAGATGGGATGCTACGGAAAGCTACCTGAGGCCCCTGTGTGG
>NW_006298859.1:0-327 GCF_000327345.1 Myotis davidii | reverse complement strand
GCAAGTATGTGTGTATATATGTATATATTCATAATATAAATAAATAAAAATATATTTAAAATTTTTAAAAAATTCCCAGCTCTATTATCTGACCAGGATTTGTTTTAAAGCAAGGACAATTCCGTAGAAAGAAAGTCCTCAAAGAATGATGGGAACATACCAGAAGGCCACAAAAACCTGTTTGAGGAAACTCCCACTATCCAAGTATGGAAATAAATACAGGCAGTCCTCGGCTTACGTCGGATTCGACATATGTCCTTTCATGGTTACAACCCCATCTCCCACTCATTTATAAAAAAGAAAAAGTTCTGTCATTTCGACGTATGT
>NW_006298858.1:0-380 GCF_000327345.1 Myotis davidii | reverse complement strand
GACAAAGATTCTGGGAAATTCTCTGTAGCAAAATTCTTCTTCTATAATACATTATGAATATATGATAGCTATTCATTAACAATGTATTGTACTTTCTTTTGCTCCCAGTAAAACTATAGATGTTAATTTTGTTTCCCTATTTTGTCCATCCTAGAGTCAATAGGTTTAAATTTTTTCTTTTCTGTCAACTTAGCAGGTATGTGATTTCATCATGATGAAAAATAAAATAAAATAAAAAATATAATTCCTATGGTTTCATAGACTAGTGCTTGAAAATTGCTGGTCTTTAAATTATGTGATAAAGTTATGTAGTATATTTATTGTCAAATTTATTGATGTTTCTGTTTTAATGGTGTTTAATTTTCTGAATTTTAGAATGT
>NW_006298857.1:785-1420 GCF_000327345.1 Myotis davidii | reverse complement strand
TGACAATCTAGAGAAATATGAGAGCTAGAGAAAGTCACCCAGGAATCATTCGCCCACCAGAGTCTCGGAGGAAGGCCGTTGCTTCTTTGTCTACTTTTAATTTTCGCGGGGGCACAACGTTTTACTACGGTGGGGCCACTTGGGGTTGCAGATTTTCCCACAGGTAAAGCACGTGTTTTCCGTTTCAACAGCAACAGTCCTTGCCCAAGAATGGTGTTGTTTACACGAGGTTCTTTTCGTCTTTCTTATCCGACAAGGATACAGGGATAGGGAGCCACGAGACCGGAGAAGGAGTGGGAGCAAGCTTGGGTGGCTAGCTCGTTCCTGGAAGGTGAAGTATATTCCACCATGCACGACCAGTGCACTATGAGTTTTCGCTCGATTTGGCTTACAGAGCATGCCGATCGCAATCACGAGAGATGTATTTCATTTGTCAAGGCTTTGTGGGCCGACTGCGGATCGCTGAGGAAATCCAGCTTAAAGGATGTTTTACTGGAAGAGAAGGGCACTTGTGATGTGTTACCAAGCTACGAATATTGAAAAGACCAAGCAGGGTGAAAAACTGGCAAGCGTGACGCCTTCGTCGAAGGTGGTAAGAGGCCAGAAGCCCGCTACACACTTTACTTCTTGAGCCT
>NW_006298857.1:0-757 GCF_000327345.1 Myotis davidii | reverse complement strand
GGAATGACGATGCGGCACCAGTTCTTTCTAGGCTTCATTCTAACGCTAGAATAGTGGCGCTTATGATTCGAAGCCTGTTTTCGTAGAACTCCCCTTGTCATTTTGGGAGTCTGTAGTTGTTGGGAATAAGGGAAGAGGAGAATGTATTTGCTTGTGAGCCGTTGGCCACAAAACTGGATTCATGCTGTGCATGCCAGACTTGCAGCCGAATATCAATGTGACTCGGCACTCCTTTGCCCTCATACAACCGATTCCTAGGGAGATCGGGGGCGCATTCACATAAGCATTTAGCGGAGGGAACAAAAAGGACTTCGTGTTGGTATTGCCCGTCTGAAGGGTGCGATTTCCGCTGCTGTCTTGAGTCACTATAAGACCTTGGAAAGAACCACCCCAAAACGGATGTCGTCTGTCCTTCAAAGCGTTACGAATACGCCCGTCTCTGCCTTCCTTCCATTTCGGGTCCTGCTGTGACTAACCATTAGAGAGGACACAGAAATGAACCACTGCTTAAGGGAAGGCTCCCATCACGAGGATAAAATGAAGTTCCCTAAGCTCAGACGGGTGCAGAGAAGTCCGTGAGCACGTCTCTTTACATGACCCCTAGGCCGTTCAGCATAATACAAGGGGCAAAAGAGGTTTGCAGTCTCCGCTCCTAACCCGCTGGAACGTCGTTAGCCCTACTGAAGGGTAAAGTATCTCTAGTAGAACGCAGCCCTGCCAGTGCTACCCAACTTCACATAGTCCCGTTGGTCCGATC
>NW_006298856.1:0-541 GCF_000327345.1 Myotis davidii | reverse complement strand
TGGCAGGAAAGCAATGAAGACAGAAAAGGACCGTATGGTCCCAGCCCTCAGCAGCAGTATGGGCAATGACACTATAGGGACACAGGTGTGTGCACACAAACGAAGGGGCCCAGATTCCCCGCTGAATTTTATCTTCATCAACAAGTTCTGAGAGGTGCCCTCAGGTCCCGCTCACCTTCCCGATGCCTCGGTGGCGCTCAGAGACACTGGATGGGACTCCCGAGGTCCTGAGTAAGGAGGATCCAGCCTGTGTGCTTCCTGGGAAGCTGACCACAGGCGGGTGCTTCCTGCCTGCTCCTGACTGGCAACTTTATGTCCTTCCTCAGCTACCTGGCCGTGGACATGGAGGAGGATTACTACGCCCCTAAACAGGCCATCTTGTCCTCTCTCTATGGGGAGAACATCTGCTCCCAGCGCCCCTTGTTCCACAAACTGCGATTCGAGTTCGTCCGTTCCATGGACTGGAGGGCCATGGTCACGCGGAAAGAATGCGAAGAGGTAGGTGGGTTGTGGGATTAGGGGGAGGGGACCACATTGGAGA
>NW_006298855.1:0-272 GCF_000327345.1 Myotis davidii | reverse complement strand
TTAACCGAGGCTTAAAGAGGTAGCAAGTGGCAGAGGCATTATTTGAACACAAGACATCTTAAATGAGAGTTGATGCTCTTAACATCTATGCACATGGTCCTTCCTTATGCTCAACCGCATACAAATGTCAAATCGCTATATTTTACACCTGAAACTAACATCATATTGTATACAAATTATACTTAATTTTTTAAAAATCACAAAAATACAAGACAGAAAAGGGGTCCAGAAAAACTCTATATTCCCAGATACCATTGGCCTGCTCATGAATG
>NW_006298854.1:0-714 GCF_000327345.1 Myotis davidii | reverse complement strand
TTAATTTTTAGATTCAGTTGTTGATAGATATCTATATATTACCATTTTATTTTTCATATTTTAGATCCCTTCTTCTCAAAGTAAACCCTTTAACATTTCATGTAATACTGGTTTGTTGGTGATAAACTCCTTAATTTTTTCTTGTCTGGGAAGCTCTTTATCTCTCCAATTCTAAATGATAGCTTTGAGTAATTTTTCATTTTGGTTTGAGAGATTTTAGGAAAGTTGAAGCATGAGGCAAGAAAGGCCAGTTGTATGGAAAAGCTACTGGAAATGGCTTGGATTGGTTGGCAAATTGGGTGGGGCAGGGTCTCAGGGAATCACCAGGGCAGGTGAAGAGTGTGAACCAGGTTGATTGAGACTCAGATATGGTGCTGGCCTGCCTGCTCTGTGTGGGTGTGTGGGTGTCTCAGAAAAGGAACAATGGCCAATGCCAGCACTTCTGTTTGGGAGAAAGCTGTCCCTGCAGCTCTTGCCCTGATGCCAGGAAATTCAGTTCCTCCTTGCATCTCTCTGGTTTCTTTCAAGCTGCTGCTCCAGAACTGTAGCTCAGAGGGAGTGAATCCAAGTAAGGCTGTGCATGGGCTCTTTAGAAGGAATGCCTGAAACTTCTGGAACTTCCACCTTACTTAGCGAAAATTCCTGTTAGTTTTATAGCCAGAAGTTATGAGGACTTCTATACATGGCTCTGGAACCCTGGTCTGGGAGGGTCCT
>NW_006298853.1:0-436 GCF_000327345.1 Myotis davidii | reverse complement strand
GGTGTCTCCCTCTCACAGCCCAGACCTGGGGGACATGAGGGAGGTGCGAGCCCCATTTAACACACTGCCTCCTCCTCTCCTAGGATCCTACAGCAACCCCAGCCTCTCAGCCCTGCCCAGCCCTGTGGTGACCTCAGGATGGAACGTGACCCTCCAGTGTGGCTCAGGGCAGGGATTTGACACATTCATTCTGATTGAGGAAGGAGATCACAGGCTCTTCTGGGCCCTAGACTCAGAGCCACAGCCCAGGGGGCAGTCCCAGGCCCTGTTCCCTGTGGGCCCTGTGACCCCCATTCACAGGGGGACGTTCAGATGCTATGGCTGTTACAGAAACAGCTCCCAGGTGTGGTCACACCCCAGCGATGCCGTGGAGCTCCTGGTCTCAGGTGAGGGCCCCCTCACGCTGTCTTTCTGCTTGTCAGCTCAGGGTCAAGTC
>NW_006298852.1:0-400 GCF_000327345.1 Myotis davidii | reverse complement strand
GGCAGAGAGGAAGATAATAGAGTGTGAGACTGGAAGGGGGGGCATCTCATCAGATTTCTGAGGAGAGTTCTCTCTGTCGGGGTGGGGCTGGGAATGTCTGGCCCGGGAACCTTATTTGGTCTCATCCTGCTAAGGCATTAGGGGTGAGTTAATTACATGTTTGACCAAATTAGCAGGATGGTTTTTAAGTTGATAATTTTGTATGGGCCACAAGTGATGTTATAAATATTGAAATGCCCCTTAACAGAAAAATGGTTCCCCACCCCGGATCTAGGAGAACAAAAATCACCCACTGAGGTGAACTTGGAATAGGGTGAGGTAAGAGCTCAGACAAAAGTGACCATGAGGATGCCTGTGGTCTGAGCATGAATGGGGTGAGAAGCAGCCTGGGAGACACCAG
>NW_006298851.1:0-243 GCF_000327345.1 Myotis davidii | reverse complement strand
TGTCTGCCCTTTGAATTTGATGTCCCTGAAAAGACAAAACCAAAGACTCTAAACCCTCTCAGAGTATCATTCTAAATCCAGCCTAGGTCCTTCCAATGTTCTTCCCTCTATTCTGACATTCTGGGGAAGTGGGAAGCATGAACTGTATCTGTGTGATGTCACTAGTTCTTTGGATTTGGCCTGGTACATTATAGGTAGTTAAACCTATTTAATGAATGAATGAATGAAATTGTGTTTGGGACT
>NW_006298850.1:0-425 GCF_000327345.1 Myotis davidii | reverse complement strand
AATATTGAATGTAAACTATAATTGAAAAAAATATGAAAAATTTTGTTACGTGTTTTTCATCACAATCTCTATATATAAAAGCCTAAGTGACCATTCCAACTGAATGACTGGAATGACCGGTCAACCAGTCGCTATGACACACACTGATCACCAGGGGGCAGACGCTCAATGCAGGAGCTGCCCCCTAGTGGTCAGTGTGCTCCCACAGCCAACCTCCCATGGCCGGTTAACTTTCTGCGGCCCCTCCCCACTGGCCAGTCGGCCCCCTGATAGGCCTTGATTGCCGACCAGGCTGAGGGACCCCACCCATGCACGAATTCATGAAAAATAAAATAAGGGAAGCCTTCACTCTCCTCCCCATCAAATGCTCACTGATCCTCAGTGGCATTTGGGAATCACTGGGCCAGGAGGCCTCATGCAGCCTG
>NW_006298849.1:0-714 GCF_000327345.1 Myotis davidii | reverse complement strand
GCCCAGGTCCCTGCAATACTCAAGACAAGGCACCTCTACCCATATCACCATTGGAGGCCCCAACCTGTGGTCAAACAGCAGAGAAAAAGTCTACCTTCTGTAAACAGTGCCAGTGGACCAGTGGGAGAATGTGGGTGTGCCTAAAATGTGTTTTCCCTAAAGATCCCTAATTTTTACTCAGATGGTAAGGAATAAACAAAGCAGCGATCTGCACTTGATCAAGAGATGTAGCTTAACTGCCCAGCCTACTCTCCACATAGTTCATTTTCCCCTCAAAAGCAGGAAAGGGCTTCAGGAAAGAAAGGCTAGGACTAAAACTCCTGCAGAGGGACAAACAGGCAGTGTGCCTTCAAGGACAGGGCAAGGTCGCTCAGCACAAATTTCCAACATAGCGCCAGCTGAAACTGAGGCAATAGACAGTGCTGATGTGTGTATATGACATTTTACTCAGACCTTATTCTCTGAGAAGCACAAACTGAGATCCTCACACACATACTCACACATCTGTCATCCCCAATACCAAGTAAGGCCCCGTATGTCCTCCTTTTCCCTTGTTCTCCCATATATCCAGGCTTTCCCGCTTCATCTCTCTTTCCCATTCTCCATTCCCATACGGAGATACACTCTTACCTTCACTGTATCACAAAATCATTGTCAGATTCACTAATTCCATAATATGCTCACACTAATCCCATAAATAAGCCACATCCCCTC
>NW_006298848.1:0-366 GCF_000327345.1 Myotis davidii | reverse complement strand
ACTTCACTTTTTCATTTTTATTTTTATTTTATTGTATTATTATCTTGTTATCTCTTTTTTCTTCTTTTTCTTTATTTTCATTTTTTGTTTGTTGCTTTATTTTCTATTTCTTTTCACATTATTTTTCCATCATTCTATTTTATTTTTCAATTGCTATTTTTATTTTTTATACCATTTTAAATCAGTTTTTCTGTAAATTTATTAATATTATTTAATTCTTGTTCTCTTTCTTCTTATCCACTCATCCCCTTTTTACCTCCTCTGTACTGAAATGAGGTCCTCCCCATATTCATCCAATTCTTAATCTTATTTTCTGTATATAAACTCAGCCTCTACAGAGTCTGCCCCCACCCTCTTTGCTGGGTG
>NW_006298847.1:0-435 GCF_000327345.1 Myotis davidii | reverse complement strand
GACTCAAGAACATCTGATGGGGGCTGGCCCCACCCTTTCCCCAGAGTGATGGAAGATGTTCATGCTCCCACTTCCTGAGTCAAGAACCTCTGATGTGGGGATGGCCCCGCCCTGCTCCCCACACTTTCTGGTCCAGCAGAGGCCGGCTGGGCCCTCACTATCGCTGTCTTTACTTGCTTATGGTCTGAGCTGCAAGCTGTTCCTTCCGCATTGAAATGAGGTTGTGGATGTGACTTTGTTCATTTCTTGCCATGAAGGGTTGGTGGGGAAATTCAAGGAGAAGATTCTAAATTTTGAGGGGAAATAAATATAAACACCAAGAACTTTCCCGAGTTCATGTGTTTGCTGTGCTGAGCTGTCCCATGTTTGGACAGGAGATGTTTTGAAGACCGAGTGTGACCCGGGCCTGTGCCCAGGTGGTGCTCAGTGCATCGT
>NW_006298846.1:1640-2314 GCF_000327345.1 Myotis davidii | reverse complement strand
CAGACTTAGATATTTCCTCAATTAATTAAAATCCGAAGTATTGAACAGGAAAAGAAGGGAAGAAGGAAGAAGAGGAAAGAGGTGGAGAGAGAGGAGGAGGAGGGTGGTGATGGAGGAGCAGGAGCAGGAGGGGGATGGAGAGGAGAAGGCTCCTGGGTGGCATGGCGCTCCTGCTCCTCCAGGCGCTGCCCGGCCCCCTGTCAGCCGGGGCTGAACCCCCGCAGGATAGGGAAACCTGTGTGGGTACCAACAATCAGAGCTACATCTGTGACACAGGACACTGCTGTGGACAGTCTCAGTGCTGCAACTACTACTATGAACTCTGGTGGTTCTGGCTGGTGTGGATCATCATCATCATCCTGAGCTGCTGCTGTGTCTGCCACCACCTCCGAGCCAAGCACCGCCTTCAGGCCCAGCAGTGGCAATATGAAATCAACCTGATCGCCTACCGCCTACCGGGAAGCCCACAATTACTCAGCGCTGCCATTTTATTTCAGGTTTTTGCCAAACTATTTACTACCTCCTTATGAGGAAGTGGTGAACCGACCTCCAACTCCTCCCCCACCATACAGTGCCTTCCAACTACAGCAGCAGCAGCTGTCTGCACAGTGTGGCCCTGCAGGCGGCAACCCCCCAGGGGCTGATCCCGCCAGGGGCTCCCAGGGGGACCAGAG
>NW_006298846.1:0-392 GCF_000327345.1 Myotis davidii | reverse complement strand
CTTGGGTGAAGGCTGTCTCTGGACCTTCTATGGGTGCACAGGAAGCCCTGAGCTCAGCGGTGGATAGAGGTGCAGCTTTCTGCCTCTCTGCCCTTTGGTCTGTGCCCACAGGTGATCAGGGCCCTCCCCCAACCCAAGCACACAGGCTGTGGGCCTGTCTGTCTCACTGTTCTCTGAACAAATGAGGCTGTGGTGCTGAGCAAGGGCAGCCCCAGAGGCCGGTTCTCACACAGTATTTTCTCTTGACTCTGAATAAGTTTGTTGTTGTTGTAACTAACCACTTGGGGGGAGATTGCCTTGGTTGTCTGAGGTTTTCATGCCCCCTCTCCCCTTGTGAGTCGCGTAACTAACCGTCGCCAATGTAAAGAGTCTGAGTGGCCCCGGGAGGGGGT
>NW_006298845.1:0-615 GCF_000327345.1 Myotis davidii | reverse complement strand
GATGAGACTGTCTTAGCATGTGTTTCTTAGGAAACAGAATCGGAGGCAAAAACTTACATCTGAACATATTAGATTTGAGTTTAATCCCAGGAAAGTAGAAGTGAGGGACCATGAGAAGTGAGACTAGGGAAGGAGGGAGGGCAAATGAGGGGGGATGTGTTACTGAGCTGACAAGACCTCGTGGATAACAAGCTCAGCCATTTGCTTGGCCTCATAGATGTCTTCTGAGAGGCCAAGCACTCTATCTGCACCTTTGAAACAATTCATGGTGTGGGGGCTGGTGGGAGGTGGGGTAGGAAGAGAGAAAGGAAGGTGAACGTAGTTTCTTCCACCATCTTCTCCCATTGATCTGGGTTGTGTTGCCTCATCTCTCCAGGCAGCTCTTGGGGAAGCAGAGCTTCTGCTGGTCCATTCTTCTCAGTCGGTTCTATATCTGGGTCCATGTGATCTGTGTGTGGGGTGGGAGAGAGGGGCAGCTTCAGAGACCATGGGGACTGGTGAAGGTTGTTTGGTTGGGGGTAGAGGTGGGCACAAACAATTAAACGTATTTGGGCAGGAGAATCTGGGATAATGCATAAGCTGAGCCTGGTATAGGTGTGTTCAGAAAATAAGTGA
>NW_006298844.1:0-239 GCF_000327345.1 Myotis davidii | reverse complement strand
GCAACACTTGCTTAACTTTTTTTAAATGTTTTTTTTGGCTCAGACAGGAAGGAAAAGCGAAAGGGAGCGAAACATCCATGATGAGGGAGAATCACTGATCGTCCGCCTCCTGCACGCCCCCTACTTGAGATCGGACCTCAACCTGGGCATGTGCCCTTGCCCGGGAATGGAACCATGACCTCCTTCTTCATAGGTTGACGCTCAAGGATTGAACAACGTTGGCGGGGCTAGAAGTGCAA
>NW_006298843.1:0-910 GCF_000327345.1 Myotis davidii | reverse complement strand
CCAAACCGGTCAGGGCAACCACATGGGTCTTTAGGAAAGGCCCACAGGGAACGTGGACGCAGAGGCAGGGAGTGCAGCGCGGTGGCCGACACTCCAATTTATAAAAAGAGAGAAAATAAACACATTCCTGTGATCATCCACCAGGTTGGGCAGTTTGTTGCGGGAGCCCCAGGAAATGAACAAACCCACCCCCTCAGCACACGGGAATCCCCTTTCTCTACGTCCCCCCAACCTCTGCGGGCGCCTGTGTGTTTAAGTTTTCCTTTCTGACGGGGTGATCCAGAGAACCCTGCCAGCCATGCTCCCAGCAGCCTGAGGGCAGGTGGGGGGGTGCCTGCTCTCCCTCCTCTTTTCACGAAGGCGGGCTCACTGGGTGCACTTACTTGGACACGTTCACCAGCTTTAAGTGTGCGCTGGGACAGCCCTCAGCTTGACAAATGCTCACAGTCTCACAGGAAGTCCTGCTGCACCTGGCGGAGGCGACCTGCAGAGACAACAGGGGGCAGCCCAGACTCCCTCACATCCTCTCCTTGCCTGGCCTCCTTGGTGCCTCCAGCCATCGCCCCTCAGCACCAGGCCTTTGCTGTCCCCTCTCTGTCGCCAGGGGGCGCTCTGGCCTCTATCTGACACAGCTCTCACTCCTGCTTTCTCTGTGGCCAGGAGGGTGTATTCCTGGGCTGCCTAACAAAGGACCACAGACTGGGGGGGTTGAAAGAACAGGAATTAATTGTTCACAGTTCTGGAGGCCAGAAATCTGAAATCAAGGTGTCAACAGGTGAGTTCTTTCCAGAAGCTTCGAGGGAGGATCTGTTTCGTGCTTCTCCCGGTGTCTGGAGGGTAATTCTTGGCATCCTTTCGCCTACAGAACATCGCTGCAGTTTCTGCCTCTGCCTCCCATGGCCTTCCCCTC
>NW_006298842.1:0-716 GCF_000327345.1 Myotis davidii | reverse complement strand
AATCCCAGAATAAAAGAAAAAAAGAAAAAAAAGAGTCTGGGAGCTTCTGTCACTAGGGGGCTTGGCCAACCTGAAAACGGCCCTCAGCCCCTCACCCAAGCTGTCCAGGCACCCCAGTGGGGACCCCCACCCTGATCCGGGACACCCTTCAGGGCAAACCATTTGGCCCCCATCTGTGCACCAGGCCTCTATCCTATATAATAAAAGAGTAATATGCAAACTTACCCTAACAGCAGAATGACTGGGAATGACTGGTCACTATGATACCCACTGACCACCAGGGGGCAGATGCTCAATGCAGGAGCTGCCCTCTGGGAGATGGTGCGCTCTCACAGGGGGAGCTTTGCTCAGCCACAAGCCAGGCTGATGGCTGCCAGTACAGCGGTGGTTGTGGGAGCCTCTCCTGCCTCCTCAGCAGTGCTAAGGATGTTCTACTGCAGTTTAGGTCTGCTCCCCGTTGGCAAGTGGACATCCCCCGAGAGCTCCTGGGCTGCCAGAGTGATGTCTGACTGCCATCTTAGGCCCAATTCCCCAGGGAGTGGGCCTAAACCATCAAGGGGTCATCCCCCAAGGGGTCCCAGACTGTGAGAGGGCACAGGCCAGGCTGAGGCCCCACCCCCCCAGTGCACAAATTTTTGTGCGCCCAGCCTCTAGTTAATACTAATAATTGAGAATAATGAATATTTTTCTGGATATAAAAACAGGTATAGCCCTAG
>NW_006298841.1:0-237 GCF_000327345.1 Myotis davidii | reverse complement strand
TGGGAGCACAGCTCAGCCACAAGCCAGGATGACTGCTGGCAAGTGCAGCAGCCCACTTCCATGGCAGCACTAAAGATATCCAACTGCTAAGCTGTCAGTGGGACATCTCCCAAGGGCTCCCAGACTGTGAGATGGCACAGACTGAGGGACCCCTCCCACACACACCAGTGCATGAATGTCGTGCACTAGGCCATATATATATATTATATATGTATATATGTATATATATATATATAA
>NW_006298840.1:0-353 GCF_000327345.1 Myotis davidii | reverse complement strand
GGGGCCAGCGCCCAAACCCCCTGATCGCCCTGTTGCCTCTGTGTGTGACAGGGTGCGGGGCTACAACCTCCCTATCCTCCCTGCTCTGTTCGTGACAGGGGAAGTCACCCAAACCCCTTGATCATCCCTGCTCTGTGCCTGATAGGGAGGAGCTCCCCAACCCCCTGATTGCCCTGCGGCTCTGTTTGTGACAGGGTGTGGTGCCCCAACCCCAGGATCGACCCTGCTCTGTGGGTGATAGAGGGCGACACACCAACTTCCCCCCAGGGGCCCTGCTCTGTGTGCTTTCAGGGTAGAGCCATAACCTCTCCATCGGCTCTCCCCTGAGTGTGACAGTGGTGGCACCCCAACCC
>NW_006298839.1:0-223 GCF_000327345.1 Myotis davidii | reverse complement strand
TCTGGACAAAGCCATGGTGGTGGGGGCTGAGGCCCAGGCAGTTAGGGATGATTAGGACAGCAGGGGAGGGCAGTTGGAGGTGAGATCAGGCCAGCAGGGGAGGGCAGTTGGGGGCAAGATCAGACTGGTAGGGAAGAACAGTTAGGGGAGAGATCAGGCCAGCATGAGAGGGCAGTTAGAGGTGATCAGACAGGCAGGAAGAGGGGTTAGGGGCAATCAGGCA
>NW_006298838.1:0-502 GCF_000327345.1 Myotis davidii | reverse complement strand
GGCACACCACACACCAGTCCTTAGTCCAACCTGATGGGAGATTAGTGACTCTCCAAGATTCACCATACATTTTATCAAATCTTCTGTGTCTGTTAAAATCTACTCAATTGAGTAGCAGTGATTGCAGGATTATTGACACCTCACATTCTTTTAGAACATTGATTACATATTCATGAACACAGGTGCAAAAATCCTAAACCAAATAAATATAAGCAAAAACAAATCTAGCAATGTCAAAAAACAAACAAACAAAATACTACTGTGACCAAGGTGGCTTTATTTCAAGATTGGTTTAAAAATATATGAATGCAGTTCACCCACATTACTACAGCATAGAAGAAAGCCTGAATTTTCAGCTCAACAGGTGCAGAACAAGCATTTAATAAAATTCAGCATACATTCCTAAGGTAGACTATTAGCAAACTAGGGAGAAAGTGAACTTCTTTATCCTGAGGAATAGAATCTACCAAAAACTACCACAGACATCAAATGCGATAGTGAA
>NW_006298837.1:0-337 GCF_000327345.1 Myotis davidii | reverse complement strand
AGCAGGGGGGGCAGTTTGGAGTGAGCAGGCCAGAAGGGGTGCAGTTGGGGGCAAGCAGGCTAGCAGGGGAGGCAGTTGGGGGTGAGCACACTGGCATTGGGGGCAGTTGGGGGTGATCAGGCTGGTGGTGGGAGGCAGTTGGGGGAAAGCAGGCTGGCAGGCAGAATGGTTAGGAGCAATCAGGCAACCAGGTAGGCAGGTGAGCGGGTAGGAGCCAGCAGTCCCGGATTGCGAGAGGGATGTTTGACTGCCAATTTAGGCCTGATCCCTGTAAACCGGCCGTAGGGCATCCTTCGAGGGGTCACAGATTGGAGAGTGTGCAGGCTGGGCTGAGGAA
>NW_006298836.1:0-987 GCF_000327345.1 Myotis davidii | reverse complement strand
CCTGCTGCTGTCAACCCCCAAGGGTGTTCCTCTCTCTAAACTAAGTACTGAGAGAATCTGTGGGCTTTCCTCCCTGCTATGTTCACATTCTGTCATGTCATGGAAATATTCTCTTCCTTGGGTAGAAATGTCACTCAAATTCAAACAGAGCAACAAATGAATTTTCATTCATTGGGCAGATACATGGGCGTCCATCAACAATACCCCTTCCCTTCAACTGCGAAAGGTTTGGAGTGTATTTTTATTTAATGATGTAACACCCAAGCTTATGTTGGCTCTCCCAAGAACACCTAAATCACACAAAGTTTCCATACTGGAGCACCTCAAAACTTATGAGGGTCCAGTAGTTACTCTACTGGTCAGCTCTGTCAGTTGCTAATATTCTGCTAGGACTATCAGCCTCTCCCTAGAAAACTTACAGGAATAATTTGCCAACAAAGGCATTGACCTTCATGAAAGGGTAACAGACTATACCCAAACTGGAAATACCTCTTTAAATACTCCTGATTACCAGTTATAAAAATAGTCACAGGGATGTAAAGTACAGCATAGGAAATATAGTCAATAATCCTATTAATAAAAGGCTAATATGCAAATAGACCGAATGGTGGAACCACTGAAACAACCGAACAACTGAATAATCGGTCACTATGACATGCGCTGGCCACCAGGGTGCGTGTGTGGAATGTGGCAAGTGTTGGCCACAGCAAGATGGTGGAGCAGGTGAGCAGGGGCGCCAGACCAAGGGGGGGCACTGGTCGCTGTCATGGGCCGAACCTCTGGTGGTTACTGAAAATTCTTTGCTCCCGTGCACTGTGGTCCCACCCAGCACTTGAACCTGCTGCCAGCGCATGCCCCACTTGCACCTGCTGCCAGTGCTGGAGCCACTGCCCACACCCGCTGTCAGTACCCAGCGTCCTGATCACTCGGCACCATCAGCGGATGTGAGTGGCGGCTGCCGGCCCTGATCATCCCTGATGGCTTCTC
>NW_006298835.1:0-458 GCF_000327345.1 Myotis davidii | reverse complement strand
AAGACCAAGTAAGGTCCTGGACATCTGGTCGACTGCAGTCACCATGTAACCATCTTCCGCCGCTGCCCATTTAGAGGAGTGCTGGTTGACCACGGTTTTCGGGGGGGAAAATGGGGAGGAAGCTGACCCTCGGCCCCCCTGGGAAAGGGGCCTTGTCCTCCGCCATCCACCCCCACTTCCCCGTTCTATCCCATGGCTCTAAGGCCCCAGCGGGGTTCAGGGAGAGGACCTGCAGCGGGTCTGCTGCGCCCTCAGCAGCGCTGGGCCTCTGGGCTCCTGGTGAGCAGGCGGAAGCCAGTCCCAGATGCACGTTTTCCTCCTGACCCTTCTCTCAGGAGGAGCCTCCACCATCTCATCGCTGAGGGCAGACCCCGCCCATCGCCTTCTGCAGCCTTTGTTTGTCTCGGCAGCGGTTTTCATCTCTGTCTCGGCCTCCTGCCTCTGAGTGACCACTGCGC
>NW_006298834.1:0-222 GCF_000327345.1 Myotis davidii | reverse complement strand
GTGCGGGAGGCAGCTGATCGATGTTTTTCTCTCCCTTCGATGTTTCTAAATCTCTGTCCCTCTCCCTTCCTCTCTGTAAAAAAAAAAAAAATTCAATCAAATGTATTTTTTAATAATTTATTTATTATAGTGTTTGTTATTTTTTTTTCATCCTCCCCCTAAGATATTTTTCTATTGGTTTTTATTTCTGATAGATAGACAGAAAGATAGATAGATAGATAG
>NW_006298833.1:0-567 GCF_000327345.1 Myotis davidii | reverse complement strand
TAAGATAGTCCACCTAGGGCTGCCCTTAAAAAGAAAGGAAGTTCTGGGAGAAAATAGAATGCATTGTTTGATTGGTATGAGGAAACTTCTAAAAGACAAAATAGCCCTAACTGGTTTTGCTCAGTGGATAGAGTGTTGGCCTGTGGAGTGAAGGGTCCCAGGTTTGACTCCTGTCAAGGGGATGTACCTTGGTTGCAGGGGCATCCTCCGTGAGGGATGTGCAGGATTCAGCTGATCAGTGTTTCTAACTCTCTATCCCTCTCCTTTCCTCTCTGTAAAAAAATCAACAAAATATATTTTAAAATGTATAAATATAAAAGAGAAAATAATTTCAAAATGGGTTCTCTGTGGGAATCCTTATGGTGCAGAAGTTAAAGAAAACCACGCTGGCTGTTGTGGCTCAGTGGTTACAGCGTCAGCCTGAGCACCAATGTCTCCTGGTTTGGATTCCCTGACCTGGACAGCAGGTTCAGTCCCCAGGGGCAGCCAATGGATGTCTGCCTGTCTGTCTCTCTCCCCCATCCCTAGTCTTTTTTTTTATTTTTTAAAGTATATTTTATTGATTTT
>NW_006298832.1:0-474 GCF_000327345.1 Myotis davidii | reverse complement strand
TAATCTGAACAATAAAGATTTTTTAAAAATAAATTAAAAAAATAAATTGATTAAACTACCAGAAACACCAATCAGAAAGGATATATGCATCCCTATGTTCATAGCAGCACAATTTACCATAGCTAACATTTGGAAACAGCCTAAGTGCCCATCAACAGATGAATGGATTAGAAAACTGTGGTACATCTACACAATGGAATACTATGCTGCTGTAAAAAAGAAGGAATTCTTACCATTTGCAACAGCATGGATAGAACTGGAGAGCATTATGCTAAGTGAAATAAGCCAGTCAATGAAAGAAAAATTCCACATGATCTCACTCATTTATGGATAATAAAGACCACTATAAACTGATGAACAAAAATAGATACAGAGGCATAACAGCATCGAACAGACTATCCAAGTACAGTGGGAAGGCCGGGAAGGGTGGGGGGGGTGGTAATAAGAGATCACCCGAAGGACTTGTATGCATGC
>NW_006298831.1:0-421 GCF_000327345.1 Myotis davidii | reverse complement strand
AGCCAAGCAAGATCTGGTTACAAAAGGTGTGGGAAAATTTAGAAGAAAATTTCTTAAATCTGTTAAAAATCTCCAAAATATACTGGCTCACATATTAGGCTAGAGATTTGTTACATCTCAAATTATTTTTTTTCTTTATGTCATATTAAGTGCTTAATCTACAAAGCTAAATCATTATATAAAAGCTAAAGCTATTCTGTAAAACTTAACCAAGGTCATTATCAAAACAAAGAAATTCAGTAATTTTGGCAAAAGCAAAAATAGCCCATAAAGTTTCCTATTTGGGGGTGAGAAGCTGTCCATATATGTATTTTATTGAATTGTTTTGTACATGTTGTTTAAAGTCTTGCTTTTTTGTCATTTAAAACCTGGTGAACCTTCTTTGTTAATAGGGGACATTAGAGTTTGGGGTTAGGAAGGG
>NW_006298830.1:1961-2583 GCF_000327345.1 Myotis davidii | reverse complement strand
TCAATAAAATATATTTTTTAAAAAAATGTAAAAGGGAAAATTGGCCAAGAAATTAAATAGGGAAGCCCAGTGAGATTTTACTCAGACCAGGCCATGGCTCTGATCCCACCTAAGCTGGGGATGGGGGTGTGGCGTGTGGGGTGGGGGGGTAGTGTGTGCGTGCGTGTGCGTGTGTGTGTGTGTGTGTGTGTAAAGGGGTGCACATGAGGTGGGCCTGGAGCAGGAATAGGTTGAGGAGTGGTCAAACACCAGGTGGGCCTGTCATGGGTCAAGGCTGGCGGGGTGGACGTGGAGTTTGGACGGCACCCTCTGCCCGAGGTCTATCTCTCACTTCCCCTGGGTGGAGGTTTGTGCAGACACAAGGCTGGGCCTGATCCGGAAGCAGAAGGTCCAGGGGGCAGAAGAAGCAGCGATTAGGGCCAGGGTTTAGTCCTCCTGACCAGCTGCTGGTCACTGTCACTGCAGAGCTCAACCTGGGTCAAGGAGCAGCAGCAGCTGGCGGAGGAAGACCCCCGCCCCATGTCCAGCATTGAGGGGCCGGTGAGCCACACCGCGGAGGGTCAGGGCAGGCCTGAAGTGAGTGTGGCCACCTGGGGGGCTGGGGAGACAGGGTCCCTGGGGA
>NW_006298830.1:0-1471 GCF_000327345.1 Myotis davidii | reverse complement strand
CCCCTGCCACCAGCCTCTCCAGCTGCGGCTGAGGAGCCAGGGCCGGTCCCGGACAAAACTGAGGACCCACCACTGCTGGATGAAGAATCAGGGAGCAGGCCTAAGCAGCAGTCAGACATCCTTAGCTCTGCCACGGAGGTGGGAGAGCCTCCCACCACCATTGCTCTGCTCACCAGCTGGGAGCTCGGCTTCTGGCTGAGCAGCGCTCCCCCTGTGGGAGTGCACTGACCTCCCTGGTGGTCAGTGTGTGGCATAGCTATTGGTCATCCCACCATTCAGTCGATATGCATATTACCCTTTATTATATAGGATTGCATTTAAGTAATCAATAGAAGTACCGTTTGTGTTTTAAATGACGCCATTCCTGAGCTAACATCACCACTGTCTAGTTGCAGAACGTCCAATCACCCCAAAATGAATCCTGCATCAAAAGTACTCACTCCCCACTCCTCTGGCCCCTGGCATCTCCTAATCTGCTTTCTGTCTCTACTCCTTTATCTATTTTTGACTTTCCCTAGAAATGAAATCTTATAATAGTCGTCTTTTTGTGTCTGCTCATGTATTTTTGTTTTTATCTGACATGGCATTTTGTTATTTAAAAGGGAAATCCCAGGAGGATTAGAGATCAGATGTAAGAGAAGAAGCCCTGTTAGTAAGTGTGTGCATCATCGCACGGTAGAGGCCTCTGTGCTAAGTGTGACCCTGGGGCCAGAAGCTAGTCAGGCAACAGCTGGCTCTTCCTGAGCCCCCCCAAAAGGAGAACATTACAGAAATCTGGAAAGACAAATCACAAGCTACAAAGCGTTCCTCACAACCCAAGGTCAGGGAAACGTGTAACATCCCTGTGTGCAGAAAATTCTCCAAAGCTGTTGTTTTCTACGGGAACAAAGGGCAAACACATGCACTTCCAACATGAGAGGCCTTGGAGAGTCCTCTACATGTCAGAGATGCCCCACCCCCGATGGGGACACACTCACTGTCAACACTGGGGAGAGAGCAATGTCACCTTCAGACGGGCAGGCTGCTGGGTTGGTGGGGACCAGCCCTGGGGATGAAGTGAGGCAGCATAGACCCCGGCAGCTGCCCTGGGGAGGAAGGGGAAAGGCCCTTCCTCTGGGAGAACAGTGAGGAGGGCCTGCCAAAGTCCCACAGGGGCACACCTGCACTGGCAGGGCTCCCCCTAGGAGGTTGCCCCACAGAAATCCTTGCACAATTGTTCAGAGATGTTTTTTCAAGACTACCGGTCAGAGCCCTGATGAAATAGCTGGGAATTGGAAAGAACACTAATGTCTGTGGGGAGGGGTGGGATTCACCAATCCTGGTCCACATGGACGAGGGAAGCTGAGCAGCTGCTAAAGTGGGTGCAGGGGTCTTTACATGTCAACAGATAAAGGCCTCAGGGGTCCTTTCACAGGAAAGACATGGACCAATAAATCTCCATCCAGGATCCCTCCTGTTAGACCCACCCATG
>NW_006298829.1:0-286 GCF_000327345.1 Myotis davidii | reverse complement strand
ATTGGACATTTATATAGCTTACAAAGTGATCATGTTGATAAATCTAGTGCCATCTAACACCATACATAGTTATTATAATACTAGAGGCCTGTTGCACGAAGAGATTCATGCAATAGGCCTTCCCTTCTCCTGGCTGCGGGCACCAGTTTTCCTCCAGCACCTGGGACCCAGGCCTTGGCTCTGGCCGGAGCCGACTTCCGTCTTTCGTCTTCACTGCTCCGGCTCGCCTTCAGTCTTTGTTCCACCGCTTGGAGCCTCCGTATGCAAATTAACCGCCATCTTTGTT
>NW_006298828.1:417-723 GCF_000327345.1 Myotis davidii | reverse complement strand
TCATAGACTGTACTGTTACATCATAGACAGGATAAAACTTCATAGAGAGGTTTCGTACTTCAGAGACTGAATTGTGACTTCATAGAGAGGATTTTTACTTCAGAGACAGGATTATTACTGCATAGACTGTATTGTTACATAATAGAGAGTATTTTGACATCATAGGATGGTTATATCATACCATGGATTGTGACATCATAGACAGTATTGTTACTTCATAGACAGGATTGTGACTTCATAAACAGTATTGTGACTTCATAGAGAGGATTGTTAGTTCATAGAGAGGATTGTTACATCATAGAAAGA
>NW_006298828.1:0-210 GCF_000327345.1 Myotis davidii | reverse complement strand
GGGTTTTTATTTCATAGACAGGATTGACACATCATAGATAGGATTGTTACTTCATAAACTGTATTGTTACCTCATAGACAGGATTGTGACTTCATAGGGAGGATATTTACTTCATAGTCTGGATTGTAACTTCATAGACATGATTGGTAGTTCATAGACATTATTGTTACCTCCTAAAGAGGATTGTTACATCATAGACAGGATTGTTAC
>NW_006298827.1:0-409 GCF_000327345.1 Myotis davidii | reverse complement strand
GGCTGAGTGGACTCAGTCGGCGGAGGGGAGTTGCGGAGCCTCGGGGACGCCAGTCCCGGGTGTTGGGGCTCAACCAACCTCAGCCCCACCCTGCGCAGCGGGGCAATGCCTCCTCCTACTCCCCGCGAACTCGCAGCCGGCTGAACGCTGCCGGGCGTTACCGGAAGTCCCGCCCTAATTGAAAGTGCAGGTACCTATTCTTGCCTAATCTCTGTGGAAGCGGGCGCAGTGCTTTCTGGGTGATGTAGTTTTCTCCCGCAGCCCTCGCATTGACCTTGGTGAAGGTGACGTGCGCTGTCACTGGCGCTGGGCAAGGAGATGGGACCATGGCCAGGTTCACGGGGACAGACTGACAGCCCCCACCCCGTGAGGGGGTACTGGGAGAGGCCCCCAAAGAACATATGCACAG
>NW_006298826.1:0-330 GCF_000327345.1 Myotis davidii | reverse complement strand
TTTCTATGTAATTGTGCATTGATACTCAAGGATTTGATATTTGTGTGCTCATAAAGGTGTTTAAGATAACATAGATGTTCACCCACAAAATTCTACTTAAAAAAATATAGACATAAAGAAAATATTTGATCATTTAGAACAGCAATGAATAAAAACGGACCTCAGGTAGGTCATCATATTTTAGAGATTCACAGAAACACACAGGAAAATGAATTCAGAAATGTGTAGCATACCAAAAGACACGCTGTATGATTTCATCTCCTGTGGATGTCTCATTGAAAATGTTGCATATTTTGCCAGCATACTGTCTTAAAACTACAGCATAATCTC
>NW_006298825.1:0-270 GCF_000327345.1 Myotis davidii | reverse complement strand
GGTTCGATCCCCAACCCGGTCGGAGTGTGTGTGAGAGGCAACCAATCCATGTGTCTCCAGGCTCAATCCCCAGGGGGAGGCAACCAATTAACCTGTCTCTCTCACATCGATGCTTCTCTTGCTCTGTCTCTCCCCCTCCCTTCCACTCTTTCTAAAACTCAATGGAAAAATTATCCTGAGGATGGATGTGTTCACATAACTGATTCCTGAAATCTGCCCTTGTCCTCAGTGACCCCGGGGTCAGGGAGGCGTGGGGGTGCCTGCCACCGG
>NW_006298824.1:0-223 GCF_000327345.1 Myotis davidii | reverse complement strand
ATATATTTAAAAAAAAAAAATAAAAAAATAAAAACGTATTAAATGAACTTTGACCTCATTTAGAATTCTATGCTTATGTGATTCCTATACCCAGATTTCAAATGGACATGTTTTTGGATCTATACCAAACTATAAAACATATTTCTCTAACAGAGAAAAAAATCAGCATTTAAAAAAAAAGTGACATACTTTTTTTAAAATTAAAGATGAAGAGGAATAAGTG
>NW_006298823.1:0-609 GCF_000327345.1 Myotis davidii | reverse complement strand
GAAAACTTCTCTAAGGTGGGGAAGAAAAAAGTCGCAAAAGGCCAGAGAGTCCCAAACAAGGTGAACCCGAAAAGACCCACACCAAGACACATCATAATTACCATGGCAAATGTTCAGGACAAAGAGATAATCTGACAGGGTGCAAGAGAGAGATGAAAAGTTACATACAAGGGATCTCCCATTAGATTATCAAATGATTTGTCAACAGAAATACATCAGGCCAGAAAAGAATGGACGGAAATTTGAAGCAATGCAACGCAAAAGACAGAATCCAAGAATACTCTATCAGCAAAGCTATCGTTCAGACTTGAAGAGGAAATAAGAAGCTTCACAGACAAAAAAAGGCTAAGGGAGTTTATCACCACCAAGCCAGCAATGCAATGAATGCTAAAGGGACTGGTATAAAAAGGAGAAATAAAAAGCTCAGGAAGAAAACAGCCACACACAAAAAAAGAAATGGCTACAAACAAGTACCTTGCAATAGTAACTTTATACATAAACGGACTAAATGCTCCAACCAAAAGACATCAAGTGGCTGAATGAATAAAAAACATGACTCATACATCTGCTCTCTAAAAGAAACCCACCTAATTAGAAGAGACTCACACA
>NW_006298822.1:0-226 GCF_000327345.1 Myotis davidii | reverse complement strand
AATTCGTGCACCAGTGTGGTGCCTCGGCCTGGCTTGCAGGGTTCGGCCAACAGTGGCTCTCTGAAATCCCTTGAGGGGTCCCAGATTACGAGAGGACACAGGCCAGGCCAAGGGACACCACTGGTGCACCATTACATTTGGGGAGGAACACGGGAGGTTGGCCAGCTGGAGAAGGACCATGGGAGGACTCCAATGCATGTCCAGCCCGTCTCACTCAGTCCCGATC
>NW_006298821.1:0-441 GCF_000327345.1 Myotis davidii | reverse complement strand
GGTAAGTGGACATCCCCTGAGGGCTGCAGTGCTTCTAGAGTGATGTCTGACTGCCAGCTTGGGCCCAATCCCCTGGGGAGTGGGCCTAAGCCAGCAGGTGGACATCCTCCAAGGGGTCCTAGACCGGAAGAGGGCATAGGCCAGGCTAAGGGACCCCCTGAGTGCACAAATTTTTGTGCACTGGGCCTCTAGTATAATATAAAATGAATACACATGTCAAAATACAGTATTTACATATATGTAAACTAATTGGAAATACCAAGACTTGTGGGAAATATGTTCACAAAATTGATCACTGAAATTACTAAAGAAAGTAATAAATTCTATTTTATACTCGAGGCCATATGTATGAAATTCATGCACTGGGGTTGGAGAGGGTGTGTCCTTCAGCCCAACCTGCACCCTCTACAATTTGGGACATCCTTCTCACAGTCTGGGACT
>NW_006298820.1:0-1229 GCF_000327345.1 Myotis davidii | reverse complement strand
TGAAGTGTGCTGAGTTGAGGAGGTAGGGCTTTAGGCCGTGAGCCCTCATGCCAACTGAAGTATGGGTATCAAAGAAAGTGCGGTAGAACTTCAGAGTGCTAGCATGTGGGGGTGCCTCTGCCTCTTTCAGCAAAATCCTATAAGGCTAATACCACTCGGGCTAAAGTTTACAAGTCTACAGAGATGGAAAGGTATATATATAGCTTTGCTTAGGGAATTGTTCTGTCTAAAAAAAAAAAAAAATTGACTAAAGTCCCAAATTTGGAGCCTTGAAGAATTGAAAAAATAAACTATTACCACACTCCATAGGTAAATGTTCTGAGAAAGCTGTTGAAACGTCCTTAAGCTTTTTCAAGAACCTTCCCTTAAGAATTTTCTGCCAAGTAATGGGAGCCACCCTGAGGGAAAAGGTCAGATAAATACCATTGTGAACCCATCCAAGCCATTCATTTAAGACCCCAAGGGAAAGAAAGAATACAGATCAGCAAGTGAAGATGTGTTCTTTGACAAAAACTATGCCTTGACAAGATCTTTCTTGTTACTCATGATAATTATTGAAGAAAACAGACCAGAAAATTACTAAGTCTTTAGGGAATTGTTTTGTCAAACAAACAAACAAACAAACCCTAAATAAATAAAAACCCTAAACCTGGCCTGCTATAGCCTGTAACTATCTAAACAATCTCTGAACCCCTGAAGTGCTAGGACTATCCAGCCTCCAAGAAGGTCATCCTTTCTGATATGTACCTAGGGTAACGGTCAATAAAAACTTCCCAGAGGGCAACACCAAGAACCCCTGGGGACATTAGGTAAGGGAGTTACTCCCAGGAAGCTGAATCAGTGGTTGCCTGATGGGAAAACCAAGGAATATATTTATGGACAGAGCAGAGAGACCTTGCTATGGATCAGTGACTGCTATGTTGCCCATTTTCCCCTTTTGCAAAAAGATTGATTTTATGCAGTTATCCTGTACCTATCCCACCTTTATGCATATGTTGCCCATGGGGCAGACACCTTGACTTTTAGTTTCTGGGTGGCCAGAGATATCATGGTCTTTGAGCAATATGCAATAATGGGTGGGATTTTGATGGTTTCCTTTTGAGGTGGGTGTTTTCTATGTTTAGAAAAGTGTACATAGATATTTAGGTAGCCAGCAAGGCTGTCTGGAATAAAATTAAAACTTGCTTACCAGCCCAGCCGGCATGGCTCAGTAGTTGAACATCAACCTA
>NW_006298819.1:0-963 GCF_000327345.1 Myotis davidii | reverse complement strand
GGTTAGGGCCACATGGTTAAATTTTTATGTGGGAGGCTACTTACCAAGTCAGGGAGTCGTTTGTTTTGATAAATAATGCCAAAGACTCTGCAAAGAACCATCCTGGATTTCACCTCCCACAGCAGTGTACAGGAAAGTAGTGTGATGTCAGTAAAATGAATACAGTTACCCCCCCACACACACCCTTATCCACAGGGGATACTTCCAGGACCCCCAGTGGATGCCTGAAATCAAGCATAGTACTGAACCCCTTTGTATGTTTTCCCCTATACATATTTCCTAAATGTAGCGTGGATTTGCTGAACAAAAAGATGATCCATGTCCTGGGTGAGCTGGAGCAGGTACAGTGTGAGACTTCATCCTGCAATTTAACCGATGAATTCTTTCTGGACTTTTCCACTTAACATTTTCAGATGGTGGGTGACTGAGGGTAAAAAGGAAAGCGAAACCACCCATAAGGAGGCACTAATGTTCTTCCTTGTTGAGCAATATGTGATAAAACAATTTTTAACGTGAATTTCCCCCTCTCCCCCTAGGGCCTAAGTATTGGCCAGTGTAGTATTCCCCTTGTGGTCTGGGTGGCCGCCTCGGTTCTCAAACTGGCGCGAGCACCACAGTATTTCCTTAAAAAAGCCAAGTGCCGCAATGTCCCCGACGGCTCTGGTTCACAAGGTCCGCGTGGGACCGCACAGGCGGCTTTTCCCACAGGTTCCCGGGTCCGGCCCAAAGCTTGATCCGGGGGCAGGCCTTGCCTCCGGGCTCACGGACATTTGGGTGTTTCTTTAAAATACAGTTTTTCATTGATTTCAGAGAGAGGGAGGGAGATGGAGAGAAACATCACTGATGAGAGAGAATCACTAATTGGCTGCCTCCCGCGCACCCCACACTGGGGACCGAGCCCGAGTCCTGGCCGGGAATCTACCTCTAACAGTGACCTCCCGGCTCCCAGGAGGCTCCACCACG
>NW_006298818.1:0-258 GCF_000327345.1 Myotis davidii | reverse complement strand
TGATGAGAGAGAATCCTTGCTCGGCTGCCTCCTCCATGCCCCCAATTGGGATGGAGCCTGCAACCCGGGCACGTGCCCTGACCGGGAATCGAACCGTGACCTCCTGGTTCATAGGTTGATGCTCAACCACTGAGCCACACTGGTGGGGCCCTGCCCTACCTTTTAAAGTGTTTTTCTCTCTCGAGGATTGGTAGTCCTGTTCTTACCGGGAGTTTGTGGGAATGTGTGTGCTTACAGCTTTCACAGATGGCTATGCAA
>NW_006298817.1:0-1427 GCF_000327345.1 Myotis davidii | reverse complement strand
CCAGTTGTTCTGCTGTTGGGTCAATTTGCATATCTTATTATATAGGATAGGACTATTTTATTCACTTGTATAATTAAAACAGTAGCCTGTGATGGAATACTATGCATGAATGTTTATTTAACCTATAGGAAGAAAATGAGAAAAGAATGCAACACAAGGATTATTCAGACAATGAATCTACATCTTTGGATATGTAAGTAACTTTAATTAAGTGTTCAGTCAATATTTATGTGCAAAAAGCATGGGATTAATTTTAATGTTTATTTATTTTTAAGTTCTGGAAAGAGAAGGAAAGGACCTTTTAAAACCATAAAGTTTGGGACCAACATTGACCTTTCTGATGAGAAAAAGTAAGTGTTCCAGTTCTGTTTATGTAAAGTAAAAATATGATTGCAGGATTGGAAATTCCGTAGTAGTTACGTTTTTGTTTGTTTTTTATTCCTATAGTTTTTTATGTTGACATTAGTTAAAAAAACCAGCATTTTAAAACTTCTTTATTAGGTTTTGAATTCGATTTTTTTTTACTTGAAGAATGCCAGAACATTAATTTTATAAATTTTAAAATAAAAATTATGTGTTTCATTTACATCAAGCATGTCAAACTCATGGTCCATGGGCCACATGTGGCCCACAACAAATATTTCTGTGGCCCAGACATTATAACGGTATTGTAAGGCCTGGGAGAAGCCTCTCCCTCCCCCAGACCTTTCTTGCAAGTCCCGGCCCTAGTTTAGCAGAGTTATTTTATCTCTTCCTGGGATCGGTCTGTGCTAACTGACCTTTCCAGTAAGCCTGGTGCTCTGGTGTAGTCACAGCAGAGTTGTTTTATCTCTCCCTGGGGTAGGTTTGTGCGAGACAGACCACCCTGGCCCCTCAGGGAATGACTCAACTGCTAACACAGGCCTGTCCCCTCAGGAGATAAATTAACTGATAACCCAGTTCCCTGACATTCCAGGCCACCTGTGTGTGGTTTACATTCCAGGCCACCTGCGTGTGGTTTTTGTCTTTATAAACTCCTGTTCTACAATGGCTCGGGGCTCCAGTCAGCCAGCACTTCCCTTGGGTTGCTGCCTGTCTGCCTGAGAGCCCCTGCGCTGCGCTTGTAATAAAAAACCTCTTGCTTTTGCATCAAGTTCCGGTCTCCGCGTTTGACTTGGGGTCGTCGCCTCCTCCGTCGGACTCCCCGGGGGTCTTAGGGCCTTACAGTATGTAAGAAATGTTTTAGTAAAAATTTTGCTACTTAATTTTTACAATATGCTGTTATACATAATTATTAATAACAAATACAAGATTTGCTAATAACTGATTACTATAATTCTGTTGCATTTATTTCCCTTAAGTGCAGGCGCACCATTTCTCTCCACTAAATACCAGCAGCAAATATTTTGGCAGCTGATTGCCAGATCATTAGTCTTGTACTGACTTGT
>NW_006298816.1:0-678 GCF_000327345.1 Myotis davidii | reverse complement strand
ATATCTTTCCACTCTTCCGTCCCTCTTCCCTCTGAGTTTCGTCATTCTGTTCCAGTTTTCCATGCCTCAGGTTCCATTTTATTCATCAGTTAATTTTGTTCATTAGATACTTTGTTCATTTATTTTGGTTCTTAGATTCAGTTGTTGATAGATATGTATGCATTGCCATTATTTTGTTCACATTTTCAATTTTTTATATTTTTATTGATTTCAGAGGGGGAGGGAGAGATGAGAGAGAGAGAGAGAGAGAGAGAGAGAGAGAGAGAGAGGAGAGAGAGATCAATGATGACAGAGAATCACTGATCATCCACGTTCTGCATGCCCACAGCCTGGGCATGTGCTCCTGACCAGAATCAAACATGGAACCCTTCAGTCAGCAGGCCAACGTTCTATCCACTGAGCCACTTTAGCTATAGCCTTGTTCATTTCTTCTTCTTCTTCTTCTTCTTCTTCTTCTTCTTCTTCTTCTTCTTCTTCTTCTTCTTCTTCCTTTTATTCCTCCTTCTCCTCCTCCTCCTCCTCTTGAATGTGTGGAGTTGTAATCTGGTGTGTTCTGAAGCTGTCCACCAGGTGCACTGGCTCTAGAGCCTCCTGGTAGGTGTAAAGTCAGCCATTGCCTGGGGCCACCATACTGGAGCTACAGGAGTATCTGCAGATGGCTGCCACTTGTATTGGGCA
>NW_006298815.1:0-399 GCF_000327345.1 Myotis davidii | reverse complement strand
GCAGAGGTTGTCGATTTTTTCCTCCATCCAGTTATGCACTCTAGACCCTTATTCTGATTTCTTTTTCTGTCATGTTGCATGCCTCTGTATTACTTAGCTGCTTTTCTGGAGAGTCCTCTTTCTCTTTCCTTTGGGGGTTTCTTTGTCTACCCATGTTTGATCTCACTGACATATCTATACGTTGAGTCATTCAGTGGCTTCTTTCTGGGTGGCAGTGATTCCTTGGTCTGTTGTTGTTCTTCTAGCGATTGCGGTATCAGCTGCTCTTCAGTTGGCAACAGCTCCTTTGGTGGGTGCTGTTCACAGCTGTGGTGGCTCTTCTGGCTGGTGGCGGGCGGTTTCACGTACAGCTGCTGTTCCTCAGATGGTGTGGTGCTCCGGAGGCTGCTGTTGCTTGGA
>NW_006298814.1:0-378 GCF_000327345.1 Myotis davidii | reverse complement strand
TCCAGTTTGTTGGAATAGAGTTGTTTATAGTATATTTTAACAATCCTTTGTATTTCTGTCAAGTATGTTGTTATTTCTCCTCTTTCATTTCTGATTTTGTTTATCTATGTCCTCTCTCTTTGCTTCTTGGTGGGCCTGGCTAGAGGTTCATCAATCTTGTTTATCCTTTTAAAGAACCAGCCCTTGGTTTTGTTGATCTTTTGTATTTTTTTTTTCATCTCTATGTTGTTTATCTCCACTGTGATCTTTATTCTTTCCTTTCTACTGCTTACACTGGGCTTTTCTTGTTGCTCTCTTTCTAACTCTTTGAGTTGTGGGGTTAGGTAATTTATTACCATTGTTTCATGTTTTTTGCAGTAGACTTGTAGAGCTATGAAC
>NW_006298813.1:0-215 GCF_000327345.1 Myotis davidii | reverse complement strand
AATATATTTAAAAAAAAATAAAAAAAAAATAAACAAATAGACATAGCTTTTAATAATCAAATAAACCATATTTAGGGTGTCTACATGTTTCCAAAGTAGATGAGGAAGTACTTAAGATATACAACTATAAACACCCCCCTCCCCCCACACACAAACACACACAATAATTTAGCAAGAGTTTCTAAAAAATATTCAAGTATGGACTAAATTTGCCG
>NW_006298812.1:0-285 GCF_000327345.1 Myotis davidii | reverse complement strand
ATTTATAATAGTGAAGATCTGGAAATAGCCAAGGGCCCATCAGCATATGAATGGATAAGAAGCTGTGGTACATTTACACAATGGAATACTACGCAGCTGTAAAAAGCAGGAAATCTCACCTTTTGCAACAGCGTGGATGAGCCTGGAGATTATAATGTCAAATGAAAGGAGCCAGTCAGAGAAAGACAAATATATATATATAATCTAATGAACAAAATAAAATGATGAATAAAATAAAATAGAAACCAAGGTATGGGTTCATCGAACAGACTGACAGCTGTCAGA
>NW_006298811.1:0-370 GCF_000327345.1 Myotis davidii | reverse complement strand
TCAGCTCTTGAAAAAAAGTATCAATGAAAGGAATAAATACATTTCTAGGCAGCTACACTTTTATAAAAGTCATCAAATTCCATCATTAAATTTGTAAGATGCTCTACAAATTTAACACCAGCAAGTTATTGTATTGCTCACTCCATAGCTCAGCATGGAAACGCCCTCAGTGACGGAGAATTCATTAAAGAAAGATTTCTAAGATGTGCACCAGCTCTAGTTCACGATATGAAAAATAAAGATGATATTATTAAAAGAATTTCTGAGTTACCACTCAGTAGAAATACTGAGACAGAATAATAGATATTAACAGAATTTCTGAGTTACCACTCAGTAGGAATCAAAGACAGAATAATAGATCTTAACAAAA
>NW_006298810.1:0-1285 GCF_000327345.1 Myotis davidii | reverse complement strand
CAAAGTAATACCAAATACAAATGACTACATTTAGAAAATGGAAGTCACTGTTTGAATTTAAAATATACATTCCAAATGAGGTTAAATTGAATTAAATGGCATAATAACTATAGTGGGTGATAA
Organism: Myotis davidii; assembly: GCF_000327345.1. Taxonomy (NCBI): domain Eukaryota; kingdom Metazoa; phylum Chordata; class Mammalia; order Chiroptera; family Vespertilionidae; genus Myotis; species Myotis davidii. The sequence continues at coordinate 1,162 of NW_006298810.1, read as the reverse complement.
ATTTTAAGATGAATTGTACTCTACTAAGAAGTGTTAACGTAAAAAAACATTCAAACCTGTGAAGAATTTTTTGTGCTTATTTGAGCCAAACTGTTGACAATTGCCAGGAAGCAGAACCTCAACGAAGTGAGATACTGCTCCAGAGAATGGGGGATTTTGTCTATTTTTATACATTGCAATCAAAGGAGTGTTACATGAAGTTCTTTGGTGATAGACTAGAGAGGCGGCAGAAAGCAAAGCAGGGAAACCTCTGGGATTGGATGAAAAGTAAAATGATGGACACATACCTTGATGGGTGCAGGAACGATGAACATGATAACAATGAAGGAATTGTGGTACCCGTCCAGGTGCCCAGGCACATTAGGTTGTGCCCCAAGGGATCCAGAAAAAAGGAAGTTTCAAGTTACCCAGACACTTCAAGGATATGCTATTATAGAGGCAAAAAGACAGATAGGCTCAGTTAAGGTAAAGGTTGACCTTGTTAGTGAAGATACCGGCCTAGGACGTAACTACCCATCAGAACTGCTTTTATTTAAAGTTTAATTTCAGGCCATGCTTTGTGATTAATTTAGGTCTCTTAATTTGCAATACCGCCATGCAGGCCTCCCCTGAGCTTGTCAGGTCAGCATGTGGCCCCTTTCATCCACAGAAGGAACAGATTAGTAGGAAGTAATCAGCACAGAAAAGGGAAAAATCATACATTTGTTGGGTGAAGAACCTTGTGTTAGGTCAGAGAGCCCAGGATTGGTTGGTTACATGCAGATGTGTGATGAAATAATGGACCCTCCCTGGAATTTCTAACAGGTCAGCACGCCAGACACAGATACAGGCTCCTCCCTGAATACCCTGCCCACACCTGTGGCCAGAACTTCCTCAGCTGAATACCCTGATAGCCCCCGAGGTGGGAGCTTCCTCAGCTCATTCCCTCACCCCTCATTAAACACCTGTATAAAAAGAAACCCCCCTTCCCTGCTGGTGCGAATCCACTGGCCCTGTCTTTGGTGTTCGTGGGTCGCCTGGTGACGCAGATTAAAACCTTTCCTTTTCTTTCTTTTCTGATTGACTCAGCTCTCTTTATTTCTTACGGCGCCTCCTGAGCCACCTAACACCTTGAAGCAGAGGCTGTAGCTCAGGTCCAAACTCTAATAGGAGTTGAGAGAGA
>NW_006298809.1:3426-11089 GCF_000327345.1 Myotis davidii | reverse complement strand
AAATAAATAAATTAATTAATTAATTTAAAAAAAAGACAAAGAGAGAATCTTAAAGGGAGCAAGGAAAACAAAACTGTTACCTACAGAGAAGACTGACCCCTGATTTCTCATTAGAAACTACAGAAAGAAATGGCATGAAGTACTCAAGGTAATGGAAAACAAGGATTTGAGACCAAGATTACTATATTCAGCAAGGCTATCATTCAAAATAGAGGGTCAAATAAAGAGCTTCCCAGACAGAAAAAAGGGCTAAAGGAGTTCATCACCACCAAGCCAGCATTACAAGAAATGCTAAAGGGTTTGCTGTAAGGGATTGCTGAGAAGGAGAAACAGAGAGAGAAACCTAGCCATACATAATTGAAATGGCTATAAATAAGTATCTCTCAATAATAATCCTAAATGTAAATGAATTAAATGCTCCAATCAAAAGGTGTAGGGTAGCTGAATGGATACAAAAACATGACACAACTATATGCTGTCTACAAGAGACTTACCTCAAAACAAAGACACACACAGGATGAAAGTGAAGGGATAGAAAAAAGGTTTTCATGAAAATGAAAAAGAAAAAATAAGCTGGAGTAGCAATAATCATATCTGACAAAATAGACTTTAATAGCATCATGCTAAGTGAAATAAGCCAGTTGGAGAAAGATAAATAAAGGGTGTCCCAAAATTCACGCAAGAAGTAATTTTGATAGGAAACACCAGTTTATAATTAAAAATTATAAATTTTTTATTGATCCATAAAGTTTACAGTATAGGATTATGTATGGAATAGCATATTGGGTAAATGGTCTCCACGGCTTTGCTGGCACATACGCACTCTTTTGTTGAAATTTTCCATGACCATTTTGCATAAATGTGGCTGAATTTCAATGAGGCTCATTTTCATCTTGATGGCTTGGTTAATCAACAAAATTGTCACATTTGGGGTTCAGAAAATCCATGAGTGATTGTTGAGAAACAAATGCATCCAAAACATGTCACTGGTGCTGATTTTGGGCGGGAGGCATCATCGGACCATTCTTCTTCAAAAATGTGGCTGCTCAGGCATTAACAGTTAATGGTGCTCACTATTGAGACATGATAATCCAGTTTTTATGTATGCTATTCCATATATAACCATATACTGTATTCTTTATGAATCAATAAAAGATTTACAATTTTTTATTATAAACCTGTGTTTTCTATCAACTTCTTGCATGAATTTTGGGACACCGTTTATCATATGATCTCAATCATTTGTGGAATATAATGAACAATATAAACTGATGAACAAAAATAGAGCCAGAAGGGGGAAATATTCTAGAATATAATAGAAATAATCCTATTATTTGCAGATTTTTAATATTTTCTACAACTTTTGTGATATCATACTATATTAGTATGGTTTTGGTAATATTATTATACTTAAAATCCTTTTATTCTTGAAATATTAATGTTTATTGCAGGTAATATTATTATATGTAAGATCTTTTTTTAAATAATTGGTATTTATTGCATGTAACATTATTATATTTAAGATCATTTTTCTTGAAATATTAAGGTTTATTGCATGTAACATTATTATGTATAAAATCGTGGTTTTTTTGAAATAAAAAAAATGGGGGGAAAAAGAGCTACCAGTTTAAAAAAAAATTGGCACTCCCATTCGATCCAGTAATACCACTTCTGGGAATATATCCCAAGAAATGAGAAACACCAATCAGAAAGGACATGTGCACCCCTATGTTCATAGCAGCACAATTTACAATAGCTAAGATTTGGAAACAGCCTAAGTGCCCTTCAGCAGATGAGTGAATTACAAAACAGTGGTACATCTATACAATGGAATACTACTCTGCTATAAAAAAGAAGGAACTTTTACCATTTGCAACAGCATGGATGGACCTGGAGAGCATTATGCTAAGCAGAATAAGCCAGTCGGAGAAAGATAAATATCACATGATCTCACTCATATGTGGGATATAATGAAAAACATAAACTGATGAAAAAAAATAGATCCAGAGACTAAGATATGCTGAACAGACAGTCCAATCTCAGAGAGAAGGCAGGGAAGGCGGGGGCCATAAGAGATCAACCAAAGGACTTGTATGCATGCATATTAGCATAACCAATGGACACAGACACTGGGGCGTTGGGGGCTTATCTTAGGAGGAGAGAGTGGTGGGAGGGTCCATCAGGGAAAAGGGAGACATATGTAATACTTTAAACAATAAAAAAAAAAAGAAAATATCACCACATGCTTAAGAAATCATTATAAATGTAGAGTTTTCAATTATGGAAAAAATAGGAGGGTGGATGGTAAAACAGACCTAAGATTCTGGCATATCCTATGCTAGCCCATCTATTCTCTCCTACTGCAAGTGATGGATCAGAAAACTGCACAGTTAGAAAGGTGAGTTTGTTGTGGTACGTCTTGGAAGAATAATGTCATGGAGGATGTGGCCTGTGTTTTGGATTCGTAGTTGATTTTCCTGACTTTACAATCCAACAATTACCTAATGTTTTTCCTCTTTCTTTTTCAACATCCTAATTTTATCACCTAACTTAATCTTCTGACTCTGCTTTCTGCAATGGGTGGGACTTCAGTATGTGATGGTCAGGGAAACAGACAGGATAATGAGGAATAGCTCATTGATATGGGAAGAGGGAGAAAAGGCTACATGGTCGTGGGACCTTGTTTGATCATAAAAGCAGATAGATCCCAGTGATCTGCCTAACGTGCTGGCCTGGAAATTTGTTTTCTCAATGCTCTCATTATGGGTTTTTTTTTTAGGTTAATAAACTTTTATTTAAGGAATTTCACATGTTCTGAGTTCTTCCACTGCCTTAGTTTCTCCTGAGTTTGAGTCTTAATCATCTTATTCCCTTTTTGCTCAATCTTGATGTCATTTCAGTCAGTCCTATATAATAGGAATAGAGATTATCATGATCACAAACTGTATGGTGACTGAGAAGGACTTGCTAGACAAAGGACATCAAGCCCCAAACATCTAAGATGGCTGTCATCAAATCTGATTCCCAACGGCTATTACAAAAATCTATAGCTTGTGTTATATTTATAGTGGACTGTGATCTAGCAATGTAAATCTAGGTTAGTAAAATGTTCCCAGTAGGCTGAATGCTATGCTACTCTCATTATGTTTTGTTGTTATTTAGTTAGAGCCATTCTTGATAATTTACTATTCCAACCAAATATTTTTTAAATTTGGCTAAATAAAAGCCAGTCAGTTACTTAGGCAGGGAATGGCTTGCAGAAAACTGTCAACTTTTAGAAGTTCTTTGTGCTGTTTGGCATTATATTTTACTAGAGGCCCGGCGCACAAAATTCTGTGCGGGTACGGTCCCTAGGCCTGGCCTGCAATCAGGGCCATCTTCCCCAGCTGCCTGCATCTGGGCCCACCCCCTTCCACCACCCACCCTTGGTTCCCCCTTCGCCATCGGGTGATCAGTGCCTGTTGGCCAGGGGAAGGGACTGAGAGGTCTGCTGTTCCCACCCCCTTGCCAGCCCTGCCCCTGCCACGGGTGGCCATCAGGCGATCAGAGCCTGCCAGCCAGAGAAAGGAACCAAAAGGTGATCAGTGTGCCTCATAGTGACTAGTCCAACGGTTGTTCTGGTCATTCTGCCATTAGGGTCAATTTGCATATTACCCTTTTATTATATAGGATAGAGGCCTGGTGCACAGATAGGGGCCAGCTGGCCTGCCCTGAAGCGGGTCTTGGATCAGGGTGTGGGGGATCCCCGCTGGGGGCAGGGCCGGCCTGGGCAAGGGGCCTCAGGTGATTTGCACCCCCAGCTTTTTCAGGAAGGACGTCTGGTCTATCCGGTCTAATTAGCATATTACCCTTTTATTCATATACTCTATTAAACCTGTATTCAAGAAATATCTACCTACTTTGAAAGGACTCTGCAAACCTTCTACTGTTCATTTTAGAGTGCAATTTTTCGGCCCTAATAGAATAAAGGAGACTGGCTTTACCAGGCAATTGATGTTTCTATCTCTTCCCTCCCTCTTCCTTCCTCTCTGAAATCAGTAAAAATATTTTTAAAAAAACTAATCGTATGTAAGAACTGGAATTATTATGACCATGTTAAAACTATTATACTGAGCTCTTTCTTCCTTTTCCTTTTTTTGCTAGCATAGAAATATCCATTCATACTCAACAGCTAACCTTTAGGATGAGTGCATTTTAAGATTTTTTTCCTTACACTACATGCCTGAGTTGCCTCTTAACATTGTGAGATTTACAACAGGTTTTCTTTAAATATTTCACATTCTTGCACATAAAGCCATGCAATATTACATATTTTATAAAAGATTTTCTTGGAAATTTAAAGAATAAAATAGAACTTATGCAGCCAGAACTAACATATGATGCATGTGGTGTTTTGTTTGTTTGCTTATTTTGTTTTTTGTTAATCCTCACCAGAGAATATTTTTTTCCATTGATTTTTAGAGAAGGTAGGAGGGGGTGGGGGAGGAGAGAGAGAGAGAGAGAGAGAGAGAGAGAGAGAGAGAGGAGAGAGAGAGAGAGAGAGAGAGACATCAATATGAAAGACACATCGATTGGTTGCCTCTCACACACCCCAGGGCCAGGGATCGAACCTGCAACCCAGGTATAATGTCCTTGACCAGGAATCAAACCCACAACCCTTCAGTGTATGGGCCAATGCTCTAACCACGGAGCACACTGACCAGGGCACATGTAACAATTATGAAGGGACTAACAAGTATAAAAGAACAGTTATTAATACATACCATGTACCACATTAAAAATGTTTTTCTTTTAAATATAAATTAGTGATTTAAACATAAAAACAAAATCCTCCTTAATCCTTAAAACCACAAGCCCAAGAGGACAAATGTCTCACTCAAGTTTTCACAGCTAATGAGGAACAAGAACCAAATTTTTAATCCAATCTATTAATTCAGATATGAATCCACTGATTGGACTTTATTGGACAAGCAAGAATATGGGATTGTTCTAGAGAAAGACGTGTTTTATTATGAAGAACATGATCTGATAAATTATTATCTAGTAAACTCACGAGTTTATAAAAAACAGTTGGACCCAAATATTTTTTCTGGCAGATAGGATAATTTAAAGTTATCTCAAATGGCTACAACTTTTACTAATATTTGTGGGAAAGACTTTTAAGGTTTTTCATTTACATAGTTTCCAAATATCCCCACACCCCTTTTTTCAGATAAGAATTATCTCCCTAAAGTTTGTGTTTCAGAACAATATCTGTAAGCCTTTTGAGATGACTAGGAGTTTGCAGATTCACAAAAAGGATAGGTGGGCTTTGCATTGTTTCTACAGCCCCAGTTCTATTCTCATAAAGACTTGATTTGTAAGACATTACAGTGTTTTTAACTTCTTGAATAATTGGGTTGCAACCTGCATGGTAGCCAGAAGGTGACCAGACATCAAGCTATGGTATCCTCAGTTTACTTCTTTATATTGAGATCTTCAACTAAGATGGAAATAAAAAGATTCCTATGTTTTAGAGCCGCGTTTCTTTGGAATGTTTTAGTAAATCCTTTCACAGTGGCTTCACAATGTTTTTCTTTGACTCTGGGTTCATAGTATCTTTTTAGCTTTGCCAGCTTCTGCCACTTTTCCCAGGATCCTGTCTGCAGGCTCTGGAGTGAACAGCTGGTCTCATACTGCTTACCAGACATTGTATCTGGTTGCTAGGTGCTCTTGGGAGCTGTTGGTTCCCTCTTTTGACATCAGAACTGTTAAAAGATTAACTTAAGCATATTAAATATTTTAAGAGTTCATTTGAGCAAAAATCTATTCCAATGGTGCAGCACCAAACCGAAAATGGTGAGGAGTGTTCCACCTACAGGAGCTCGGGGAGGGACCCAACAATTTTCTAAGTTTTAATCTCCCCAGAATGACACATAATGACTGAGGCATTAAAGGAAAGGGGAAAGAAGAGAGGAAGAAAAATATGTTTTTAATTTAAAAATTAATTTTTTCAACAGACCCACTGACGGCTGTTCGGCTGTGGTGATTTACTACTCCTGAGCAGTCTCCCTCCATCTCTCTCTTCTTCCTTAAACCTGGAAGAAAAGAATAGTCCTGGTGAGAGTAGAACCCCCTCCCCTGAACAAAGTTTCCTCTCCTTACAGCTGAAGCTTCACCATCTCTGGTCTCCTATAAAGTAAGTGGATGAATTGCAGGATCCCAGGTGAGAACAGCAGTCACAGAGCTAGCTCAGACATTGGGGGTCAGACAGACATGAGTTCTTATTCAGTTACTTGGGACATGTGGGACTTGGCCAAGCTCCTGGCACCTTCCTACTCAAGTGAGGTCTTTGGATCAGCAGCATCGACATCACCTCATCACCTGTTAGAAACTAGAATCTTATACCCCACCCTAAATCACCTGAATCTGAATATGTGTTTTAATAAGATCCCCAGTAACTCATATGCACATTACATTTTAAGAAAGCACTGTTGGAGAAACCAAGATGGCGGCATAGGTAAACACCGGAGATTGCTGCCTCACAACCACTTCAAAAATAAAACTAAAAGACAGAATGGACATCATCCAGAACCACAGGAAGGCTGGCTGAGTGGAAATTCTACAACTAGAAGGAAAGAGAAAAGCATACTGAGACTCAGAGGAGGAGCAGTGCAGAAGTAAAATACTAAGGTGCAGAGTGGGCTGGCGGCTGAGGGCGCAGTTGTCTTTTTCAATCGGGAGGGAGTCTCAGGCTCTGAGCTCCAGTTCCAGGCAAGTCTTTGGGGACCCAGACTCATACGGGAGAAGTAGGAGTGCCTGGCATCCGTGGGAACTTGAGAGCAGCTTTCTCTCGGAGGTGCTTGCAGCGATTACCGGGACACTGAGAAGCAGAGCTTCTGAGGGCAGGACTGAGAGCATCCATAACTGCTCGCTCCAACCTGTGGATCCCGTGGGACCTGCCCTGCCCCACGCAAGCCCTGCACGAGGCTTTTGCTGGGTAGCCGCAGGCAAAGGCTAGATTAGCACCTCCATAGAGATTGAGTGCCCCAGTGGTCAGAGTGGGACCATCCAGTTTGCAGCTCCTCGGACTTTTAAAAGTCACACTCAGGGGGCAGACCCAGTGAGCACCAAAGCCCCATTGAAGCAAGTCATGCCCCGGAGGGGTGTCTCCAGCACAGAAGTTCTCCCACTGTAGACACAGCTGATTCTTTTTTTTTTTTAATAATATGTAGCTTTTATTTTTTTTTAATTTTTTATTATAAAGGGTATTAAATATGTGTCCATTTTTCCCCCCCGCCCAAGACAGTCCCCTAGCCTCCCCTATCCCCGAGTGTCTTATGTCCATTGGCTATGCTTATATGCATGCATACAAGTCCTTTGGTTGATATCTTACCCCCCTACCTCCCGCCCCCCAACCCTCCCTGGCCTTCCTCTTACCATTTGCAACGGCGTGGATGGAACTGGAGAGCATTATGCTAAGTGAAATCAGCCAGTCAATGAAAGAAAAATACCACATTATCTCACTCATTCATGGATAATAGAGACCATTATAAACTTTTGAACGATAATAGATACAGTGGCAGAGCTGCCTCAAACAGAGTGTCAAACTGCAGCGGGAAGGCTGGGGAGGGTTGGGGGGCAGGAGGTAGGGGGGTAAGAGATCAACCAAAGGACTTGTATG
>NW_006298809.1:885-2831 GCF_000327345.1 Myotis davidii | reverse complement strand
GAGTGTGGGAGATTCGGGATGAGACTGGACAAAAATCATGCACCTATGGATTAGGACAGTGGGTGGGGAGTGAGAGCAGAGGGTGGGGTGGGAATTGGGTGGAGGGGAGTTATGGGGGAGGGGAAGAGGAACAAATGTAATAATATGAACAATAAAGATTTAATTTTTTAAAAAAAGAAAGAAAGCACTGCCTTAGTGGCTCTGAGCCTCAGCCATCTCCTTTGGAAAATGGAGATAATAACGACATCTGACTTGCAGCTTAGTTTATAAAGGATTATGGAGACAAACATAAAAACAGTTCAGAAAACTGTACAGCAAGAATCTACAAAAATGTTCACTACTTATTACCCTGAGACATTCTGTTATTTTTGTCAAATCTCACATCTGGAAGATTTCAGTAACTCGACCTAGCAAATCAGAGGCCTTCTACTTTCTCAACACTTTGCTCCTTGTGTTTGGGGCCCAACAAGGAGGTTCCTAAAGGAACCAAAAAGTTTGTAATCAAGGAACTCTTGACCAGAGGGAATAAAGTAACTTGCTGTCTGAAGCATCATTAGGTTCCTCCCCTGCTCACAGCACACTGGGAGCTGCTGGTGGGACTAGGGTGTGGTCAGCTCAAATCCCAATGTCATAGGGATACAGGTGTCTGATCTAGATAGATATTAACAGCCAAGGACTCCAATTTTTACCTTTTCATTCTTTTTTGGGGTCTTTCCTAAAGATGCAATCTAAAGTGTGGGCAAAGCTTTATGCATCAGGCTACCTCTAATTATGAGTAACTGGTAATAACACAAGAGAAAGACTAAGTAAATGATAGTAAAGACCTTTAAAACATTAAAGAACTTGTAATGACAAGAGGAAATATTTATGCTGTGCTGTGGGATACAGAGCAGCTATAAACTCACCTATGTTTTTAAAAATTATATATATATGTATATATATATATATATATACATATATATATAAATGTATAGGGCTGGAGGTGTTTCTGGGCAGGGAATGCTATTGTCCTGGTTTCCAGGGTCTCTATGAGCCCAAGCCCCATGGCCAGGGTATCCTGTGAGCGAAACCCTGCTTCAAGAGAAGAGTGCTAAGGCAGGAAGGGAAGCCAATGGAGGGAAAGGATCAGGGAAGCTACGGACAGAGCTTATCTCCAGAAGAGAAATGCAGAGAATAATAGAAGGAGGACAGAGAATGAGGCAGGCATGGACCACCTTGCAGAAGTGTGAGGGGAAAGCTAAGGCCCCAAGATGGAGCTGACCCTAAGCAATGGGGGTGCAGGACAGAGAAGTTCCCAGTACACTCCAGGGTCTTAGAGATTAGCCACTGAGTAGGGCTGCACCCGCTGAGCCCAGAACAGGCAGGGAGTGACACCATATCATAACATCCAAAAGTCTTTAGCACTGGCTGTTCAACATGGAGGGAACAAGTTGCAATCATTATCTATATAATAAAGAGCCAGGGTTGTAATGACCAATTACGACCAAAGGCTCAACCAGACCAGAAGTCAGTGCTGGGTTGCTGTGGTGACCCAGCACTGACTGGGGTCACTGTGGGCGCCCCGACCTAGCACTGACTGCTTACGGGGCTGCGGATCAGGCCCAGGGAGAGGCCTGCAGAGAGAGAGGCAGGGTCTGATTCATAGACTCTGTGGCATCCATTGATCGGAACTTGCCTCTCTTTCTCTCCTGGCCTGGCCAATACCTGTGCCTCCATTTCTCTCCAGGTCTCCACCAGGGCTGCTGATCAGCCCCGCCTTTCTGATCATGCCCCGTTGATAGGCCCAGAGACGTTGACTGGCATAGAAACTGACCAATCAGAACCAAATCTGTGTGAATGTAAGGAGTTAATGGCTGCCTAGGAGGTGGAGCTTTTGATGCTGACTGGCATAGGAACCGACGAATCAGAACCAAATCTGGGTCAACTGTGAGGAGCCAATGGCTGCC